>NW_022705477.1:748687-766959 GCF_011630105.1 Anneissia japonica
TGTTCAGTTTCATCAATATGATGATCATCATCATCTTCTTCAGTATCATCATGGTCTTCATTATTATTATTATCATTATTATTATTTATTTAAATCTATTTAGCAAGGGTGAAAGTTCTAGCTAAACTGGTGTAAAATACATAAATATAAATCTATAATATCTATTATAATCATTTAATTATTTATATTTTTATTATTATTATTATTTAATTAAATTAAGCTGGTGGAGATCATTGCTAATGCTACAATGATTAATGATAGAAAAAAAATTACATACATATTTTTGATCCTAGAATTCTTCTATTCTTACCGTAATACCTAAAGAAATTCATAAAATTTCAAAAATTGAAATTATTTGTTAAGCTATGTCTGCCACCACTAATCAATTCCTTGGCCTCAAAAACATATATATAGAGACAGTAATATTACCAAAATGTGACTTCAGTTAAAAAAGCTATGACCTTTTTCATGTATTTTAACCTTCGAAGGGTGTCATTTTCCCCCGCCCCCCCTCATTTTCATTTGTGGCCCACGCTGTCCCATTTTTTAACCGATTTTCTTAAAAATGGTGTCAAAATGTTCCAGACAACAAGCCGCTTCATTTAAGATATGTACATTTGGTATTTGAAGTATCACACTTTTATAGCCCACCACTTATAATAATTTTTGATAAATACAAACCACAGTCTTGTAAATCACATTGTTAAATTTCTCATTTTCTACAGCCAGCAATCAGAACAAGAATACATGTCAGAGGATGATGAACATGGGTACCGAGAGATGCACTACAAACATGAGCATGGCTATGAGCAAGATGACATTGATATGGATGGTGTATGTATCCATATTTTTCATTTTTTAGGTCAGGGTTCATAGTTCAACCATCAGTCAATTCATATAATACATGTTGTTTTTTAAAATAGTCAAAATGGTAAGCACAGGGCTAAAATACATGCTTAAGCAGTGATAGCTCCAGAAATTTGCAGAGATGAGGGTCAGACATGTCCGACAGAGGGGTCCAACCAGGAGGGAGGGGGCCGACTAGAGCCTTGGGAGGGTTCCAGAAATCTCTTGTAGTGTTCATGGGAAGAGTTTTTCTGGATTACTAAAGCCCAAAATAGCGCTTTTAGACAACAATATTAGTGTTTGGCAATCAATTTAACATCTAGAATGAAAATTAACATTTTTGGTTTGGTGAGGGGGAAAATCCTTCTTCCCCTGCTGGTGACAACACTCTGCTTAAGGTATCAATATAATTAAAACTTAAGATATAAAGCTAAACTATAAAAAGTATCTTTATGTGCATCATTAACTCTGTCCAGATAATTAAATTCCCATATATAGTCATGATGTGCCTATATATGGTCATGATGTGATGTCATCATGACCATATTTAGGCATGTCACATGTTTTTGTCAAATAAAACTTAATAGTCTGGACAGGGCTTTACTCATAATCACACATTTGTTATCCTGCAGATTATGCAAAGCAGTCCACCTCATGCATCTTTTGGGAGAGGGAGAGGAATGGAATTCTGGGGAGGACGTGGAAGGGGAAGAGATATGGGACGTGGGCGGGGAGGAATAGACAGAGGAAAAGGTGCTGACAGAGGGCGTGGTTCGGATAAAGGACGTGGCTCAGATAGGGGGCGTGGATCAGATAGGGGACGTGGATCAGATAGAGGACGAGGAGGTGGGGATCGAGGCAGAGGAGGTGGTGACAGAGGCAGGGGAAGTCAAAGGGGTAAAGGTCAGGGAGTACCTCGGTCTCAGCAATCAAAGCCACCGCCAGAAATTACCAAGAACCTCATTTGCAAGTTTTATTTGGATGATGCTTGTTTAAAGGTAAGAATTACAGTTTTATATATGAATAAGTTTTATGGTTGGAATCGTCACTGTCTACGCTTACATTTTTAAGCCGGGCACTCACCACGCCCTATGGTCATCAGTCGACGTGATTCTGTGGAGAATGCAACACAATGCAACCGCATAACGGTTTACTTTTAATGACGATTTATTCAAACAGCGACCAACAGCAGACAGCATCATGCTGTTTATCACGCAGTTGGATTCATTGGCTGATGGTCGTATGGCTGTTTTACGATGCAGTGAGTTTCCAGCTTTAAATGAGGTTCATTACTGTGTCTCCTCATACAACAGTATTATTAGGTAGAAATTTGAAATTTATTTATCTGTGTACAATGCACAACTATAAATGACTAGAATATTTCTCAGAGACCATCACTTAACTTTTATTATTATTACTCCCTGTTTTAATTAATTTTCTTATTTTACTTTTATATGTGCAAGTTGATTATTGCCCTATGTATTCTATTTTTGTTATAGGGAGCAAATTGTACGTATAGTCACGACTTGAACCCACCAAAGAAGCCAGAAATCTGTAAGTTTTATCTTCAAGATAGCTGTGCCAGAGGCGAAACATGTCTGTTCTACCATGGTATCCTTTCATTTTACAGAGGGCGCTATAGCCTCCATTTAAGTGGCAGTACACTCTTATCACCAAAAGGGTTACTAAAAAAATTTATACAGATGAATGTTCTAATCATTAGTACACACAAATTAGACAGGTAAACACCTATCATGGATAATTGTTTGTACAACATTTGATTTCTCATGCTTGACACATTTGTTTTATATTTTAAAATTCTGTTTGAAGATCTGTAGCGCATCTAGGATCTTAAGATGGGGGGAGGGGTTGATGGGGTAGCGCGAAGGTCATGTAGCGGGGCTTCAATGATTATGTGAGGGGCACTAACTTGCAAAATAAGGTAATTTTAGGTGATTTTTAACTGCTTAACTGGGTGTCTCAAGTATTTTTGGAGGGGCATACGCCCCCTGCGATACCCCCTAGGTACGTCACTGTTGAGGATCAACAAATTGCTTTTGAGTTTAGTACACACAAATTAGACAGGTAAACACCTATCATGGATAATTGTTTGTACAACATTTGATTTCTCATGCTTGACACATTTGTTTTATATTTTAAAATTCTGTTTGAAGATCTGTAGCGCATCTAGGATCTTAAGATGGGGGGAGGGGTTGATGGGGTAGCGCGAAGGTCATGTAGCGGGGCTTCAATGATTATGTGAGGGGCACTAACTTGCAAAATAAGGTAATTTTAGGTGATTTTTAACTGCTTAACTGGGTGTCTCAAGTATTTTTGGAGGGGCATACGCCCCCTGCGATACCCCCTAGGTACGTCACTGTTGAGGATCAACAAATTGCTTTTGAGTTTTGAATACAGTATAAGATTTTTTTTTTTAATACTTAATTACTCTAGTCTGAGTCACAGAGATCTTATATGAACATACATACATACATATATTTTTATTTCTTTTGTACTCCAATATGCATTGTAAAAAGTGATATAAACTATTGAGTTTCTCTTAACTCTTTAATGGGTCAATATCCATGCAAATTTTTTCACATGGGCCAACCATGCTTTCAAGGAGACAACTGCAAGTTCTCTCATGGAACACTTACTGATAAAACTAGACCGTTGTTGGACAAAGTAAGTAAGACAAATATAATGAAGTCTAATTTGTATTTAAAAACATACTAAAATAATTGTCAATGTCAGTGTCTGATAAGGTCTTATGGTGACAACAGTGCTAGTGGATAGTAGTAAGCAATCTAGGCATTGTTGTTTGGTTTTGTTAGTTTTTCTCAGGTCCTCAACCTCTTCTCTCAGTCATGAAATACTTGGCATCGCCATAAGAGAGCAGGCAGTTTAGTGAGAGCAGCCATCTCAGCAGCAGCCCTCTCAGTTGTAGCCACCATGTGCGTGCTGAACCGTGGAGATTTCTAGGTCCCCAGTTCAATTCCCATCTTTTCTCTCCTTGTGTTTCAGTTGGAGGGCTGAAATGCAAGTAGATAGCGCACCATCTTTCAGATGAAACGTTTAAGCCGTAGGTTCCGTGTGAATTATGGCCTGTGCGCACATTTAAGAACGCAGTACACAATCAGAAAAGAGTAGAGGATTGTCTCATGAGGTACTGCCCAATCATCACCAGAAGGACCCCCGAAGGAATTAAGTCTTCTTCAGGCTTTTGTGGTTTTCCTTGGTGTTTACACCAAATAAATTTATCCATCAATATCAGGCTTAGGAATTCTAGGCCTAGAATTTTGTCAGACCTGTAGTGCCATAGGACCCCTAGACATGTTTAAAAAAAAAAGGAGATTTCAAATTTAATTCCTTCTCAATTTATGGATGCTATTCCTGCTAGAATTCTAAACATCACATGGCATCGTTGAAAGAACATTGTAGGCCTTCGTTGAATGGATAAAAGTCAAACATATCTTGCACTAATGAAATTGGCTTAAAATATTTTTTAACAAATTCCAAAATGTATTTTTTTTTGGCCTGCGTACATCATTTTCCCTTTTTAATGGAATATTGACTCTAAAGTAAGTTGATGGCCAAAAAGGTGCCTCCCTTTTATTTATTAAAATATATTTGGATGAGAAATAGTTTTTTTAACTTGGCCATAATCAAATGTTGTATTTTTTCATCAGGTTTTGAACAGTAACAAAGATTTTCCTCCACCAACAACTAAGCCTGGACTTCTCGGTGACTCACCCTATGACAATGTGAATCCAGTTATACCATCATTATTTGATATAAAGGTTGCACCAACTGAGGATTTCCTAAAAAGAAAACCGTAAGGGATTTACATTGTATATACTAAATATTTATGATACCAAAAATGTATATATATATTTTTTTGTAGTACTGTACTCTGCATTTATATTGTGCATTCTTTCCTTTATAATGCAAAGCACAAACCTCCATAAAAACATGTCATTACATTACTACACTGGTTGATCTCACACCTGCAAAGTACATACTTACAGGTCCCTTTTAGAGTATAGATCACCCTTGTCTCCCTCCAATTAAAGAGAAAGTGAACGAGATATGTCCACACATCGGCATGAGCTAAATTATCACTATTATTATTAAATGGTATTAAAAACCACTTTTTGGACTGGGGTTTCATGATCTTTAGCAGCCTTACTTAAAAAAATATTATGTATTGAAATAAAAGATAGACATTAATTTGGGTTGCAGTAAAATGGTATTTAAATGAAAGTCTTTAATTGGAGGAATCTTTAATTAGAGGGTGACCTGTATTTCAGAAATTTGTTGCAGTAATCATCGCACATTTGTATTCCAACCAACAATTATCCACAATAAAAGACTATGTTGATGAAGAGTTGCCCAAAGACACAAGTTTGGAAGCCCACATTTTAATTTGTTGCAACAACCAATAAAATGTTCTGTTTCTTGAATGGGGAGAGTAATAAAATATCATTTTTTTTAATACGAAGGGTTGAATTCTATGGTGCAGAAGAGGCTCAAGAATCTATTGAACAACATGAACATTTTCAAAAACAAGAAGTTTCTACAACACCGAAGCAGGAAACGCAAGTTGAGCAGGCAGCACCAGAGTCAAGGAAGCAGCAACAGTATGAGGGGAGCCATAAGCAAGCAAATGTAAATAACCAAATGAATAATCAACTCCAACAATCAAGAGATCAAGGTGTACATCAACAGTCAAATAGTAAGTTCTTGCTTAATGCTTAAAAATTCATTTTCTTTTACCATTATTATTATTATCATCATTATTATCATTGTTATCATTATTAATATTATCATTATTATCATTATTATTATTATTGTTGTTGTTGTTGTTTTTCAAGGTATATTTATTCAAAAACATCAAAGATTGAACATGGCAGTCAAAGGCTGAATTGAAACAATTGTACAAAACATCAAAAAAAAAAAAAAACATATACAAATATAAAAATATCGGAACACATGTAATGTTAAAACCATCATAGAAATGCATATACCAATAAATAAAACAAAAAATCCACAATTCCACAAAGCCAAAACTCAATAAATATTTTTTGATAACCATTAATCAAATTAAAAGAATAAAGATCAGAACTCCGTCTCATAAACTAAGAATGAGAACACTACTCTGCTGAATCATCCTTATTCCACAAGTTGATCAAACAGGGGATTGTACTATTTTTTAGTTGTAATAAGGTCTGTATTAAAGTGAGTGAACAAAAACTTTCTTTTCAGATTCATGTCACTTTTGAATCGTTTAGTGTTTTTTCATGTTTATCCATATTGTATTCCAAGCAGCATATAAGATACTAAAGAAATATTTGTTCTAGAATCACAGCAGAAGTTGATTAAATACTAAATGCAACCTTTGTTTTCAGATCAACAGGTAGAAGACACTGCTTCGAACCCCATTCCACAAACTCGAGTAGACAATCCTAGCAACGAAATAGAAGTTAAGAAGCCCCACTCGACGGCTGCAGTGCCTCCAATGCCCGCTAAACAACGGGAACTGTTCTTAAGAATTCAGCAGAAACAGCAAAGTGATTCTGCCACTGAGGACGAAACACCTAAGGCACAGAAAACTGGTAAAAAATTAATACCTTTTTCATAATTATTAAAAATTAATATATAACATAACTTTTGATAAAATAAAAGTTCACAAAAGTAATAATAGTGTTATAGTTATTATTTATAATTGTTTTATTTTGTAAATTTTCATATACAATTCTACCCTGTACTCTAATTACTTTATCTAGCGTTTGAGCCGGCGTTGCTATTCACAGTATTGGAAATGCAATGTAGCATTTGAGCCGGCGATGCTATTCACAGTCTTGTAAATTATGAATGCAATGTAGATTAGCATTTGAGCATGTTTCACAAGTAACTTATAACTTATGTGATATTCTTATTTTAATAAAACATACTGTATAGTTTCTATTTTTATTATTATTACTATTATTGTTATTATTATTTAGATGATGCTGATAACTGGTATTCAAGTGATGAGGAAGATGAATCGAAGAAAAACTTGTCTATGATTCTGAAGACGATTCGTACAAACACTTCATCATCAACCTCTGCAGCCCCAACCGGTCCTTCTGATAGGTCATTACTGAAGCCAACTGGTCAGCTTCCAAATGCAATTGTAAGTTTACTGGAGATGACAGGTCTTGTACCATCGTCAGCATCATCTTCTAATCCAGTTATATCGGAGACAAATGCTTTGCCAAAGAACAGTTTAACTGTGGACATTAATGCAGCTAATAACATGCCAAGTGGGCCGTCATCTCCGTGTGACTTTAGACTTGTGGATATAACACACAGTCAGGATGTGAAAGATCCGAGGATTGGTCGTGACCGAAAGAATATCCGTAACCTTACATTTAAGGTCTGTAAGTGGATGGCGTCAGAGCATACTGTGAGTGAACCACCTACACCTATAGAATTGACAACACCTACTGAACTTAAAAATAGGGTCAGTTTTCCACAAGCACCTCAGCCTGTTGTTAAACCCTCAGATCCACGGTTACAAAAGGTTAAAGATGTAGGTAATGCAGCCCAGGTTCAAGGCACAAATCTTAACCCTCAGATTTCCCAAATGAAGAATCCACCTCAAGATCCACGAATTAGACCCTCCATGCCTGCAGCTTTGTTGAGACCACCTGCAGATTTTGGCATTGGGAGTCCACCTCCAGCTTCGCAAATAAGGCCCCAGAGATTTGGTGGCCCTGGAGACCCACTTGGAGGCCCACCAAATAAAAATGAAGGCATGTGGTTAGCTTCTGGTCAAGATCCTACAGCTGGACGACCTCCACCTGCATTTAGAGATCCCCGACTAAAACCAGATGCTGGAAATAGTCCTCCATCAACATTTAGCCCCCCAAGACAACCATATTTTCCATTGTTACGACCACAAAATAGGATGCCAACTAACATGGGCCCGCCGCCTCGAGGCATTGCTCCACGAGGTCTTCCCCAAAGAATGCCTTTTCCTGGACCAGCACCAAGACCACGGTTTCAGTCCGGTGCAGCTGTGAGACATGAGATGGGCCCTGGCAGTTGGCGGGCAGCTGGTCCTGTAAATACAGGACAAACCAATACTCAAGGAAATGATCTTCCTAAATCAGCTTTGAATGATCCTCGTCTGTCCAGACGAAGCAACCCATCTATCCTTGATCAAAGAGTGCATACAACAGGACCACAAGATCCAAGAATAGCAGAGCCTCGAGGACCAGTTGCACAATCAGACCCACGTGTTCATTCATTACCTCCCTCTGATCCCAGACAGAGGGCATTTGATCCCAGATTACCTCGTCAGAATATGAAAGCTCAAGTGAATACTGATCTCTCTGATCCACGAAAGAGACCTATGAAAGACGATACCAGTGAAACTGGTGGTGGATTTTCAATTCCTAAAATTGCAAGAATGGAAGCTAGCAGCGATGCAGACAGCTCTTCAAGTTGCAGCCTAATGGAACACAGACCTGTACCAAATGCTCATCATAATATGCCCCAAATACTTGGTTCTTTTACTTCAAGCCACCAGACAAGAATGAGTCAAGTATCAACGCCCAGCAGTCAGTCAGACTCTGGTACATGGCTGGGTCCGAATGTTACACATCCGGAACAAGGAATACCTGCTCTGTCAGTTCCACAACCACCTGCACCATTGAAAGATGTTTTCAAAACAAAGGACCCAACAGCATCACCATTTTGCTAGAGGCTTATAAGACAGTAACTCTGCTGGTATTTCGTGGTCACTACAAGTCTTGGAACAATTTAAGGCATGTGAACATTAGTTAAATAATGGTACAAATTTTAGTAAATTCAGAAAATTTATCATGTAACACCTACAGTATGTTAATTGTTATATATCTGACTGAGTTGTTCAGATAAGTAAGTAATGATGTTTTTTATTGCAAAAGAAAGTATTTCTTGTTCATGCTCATGAAGAATTTGTAAATAGCAGTTGATCAAGTCAAAGATCAATGTTAATTACTCAAAGCCTTGATAAACTAATCTTGTTAGCGTTTCTGTTTAAGCATAATTTGACAATTTTTTTGTGAAATCATTGCACTATAAAATTTGGCCCTTAAAAATAATGTTTTTGGGGTCACAATAACATATTCTTAATGGTGATAGCCACAATAACATAACAGTAATTCACCAACACTACAGACAGTGCAATGGTAAGAAGTTGTTAAGAAATTCACCAACTGGTGATCAGCAGAAAAGTAAAGGTAGTATGAAAATAATACTATAGCTATAGAAATATAATCTTAAATTTCAGCTTTGATGAACTTGCCTGGTTTATTACTGTTTTGCTTAATTACCGTTGTACAAACTTGACACATGATTGTCATTTTTTGTATTTAGATTTCACATATTTTGTATTCCTGATGTCTAATATGGTATAGATTACCGTATATCATTGCCTTGGCTTTTTTACACTGATAACTCATTCTCTTCTCACGCTGAAGCGTGTTAATTGTGCGCCACTGATGCTAATGCATTATGTCAGATCATCATCGTCGCTGATTTAACAAAACAATAGAACTTTCTGGAGTGTCAATCAAACTTATCAACTGGCTAATCAGAACAGCACACGTGTTCGCGAATGTTTTAACAATCGTCTTGCGGGACCTTAGCAACAGTATCCAAGGGGCGGGGCTTAGCGGAAAGGTCGATTGTATACAATACGTAGTTAATTTTACAGTATACGTTTATAACTACATTAAATTACATGTGGGCTGCTGCTGCACTGTACACTAACAAAAATAGGACATTGAAGTTAATCCCATTGCTGTTTCAAATCCTCTGTGCTAATAATGATAGTAATATATATTCTAATAATATAGCATCTGCTATGATGAACTTTGCTGTGCAGGATTAGACACATCGCCGGATTCAGACGAAAGAAAGACATGCTTCATTTTTCACAATAAAAAGAAATAAAAAAAACGTATTGGGAACCTTCCCCAACTAACACTCGCTGTAAAGTTCTGGATTAGCCAGTGAATCTGTTTTAAAAATTTGTACCAACACGTTCTTTTTTTTTCTTTCTTTTTTTTCCAAAAAATACATGTACAGTACATGAACCAATGACATCCCTCGTTAATGTAACGTTCTGAGTCTATATATAATAATAATTGTATTGTCATCTGCTCTGTAAATCATGGCTTAATGATAAACTTTTTAATGCCTTGGTTAAATGTAAATGTATTGTATGAGTACATAACTATAGTACTGTACTATAAGTACTGTATTTATGAACTATTGTTTGTATAATAAAACTATTTAAGATAAAGCGTTTTTGAAGATCTTAATTTTTTTCTTACACATAACTTGTTTGTTAAGATTGTGCGCTTGTCTTTAAGAGGATTCCGAGGATACAAAGGGCCGTCTTGATCATTTCTTGATTACTTTTAGAATCCCAGATAAGAATAATAATATAAATGTACATCGTAGACACAACAAATACAAAACTAATAAATCTGCAAGTAAGGAGATCAAGAAATAAATGTACATTAAAATTCTACAAGGTATTGTGTATTTACTCTACTTGAACAGACTCCCTCCAATTAAAGACCCCTCTAATTAATTAATTAAAGACCACATTTTTTCGGCACCTCCAATTAAAGACCACATTTTTTCGGCACCTCCAATTAAAGACCACATTTTTTCGGCACTTGTTGAAAGTCTATCTTTAATAATTATCTGTTCCGCCAATTAGGGACTCCTTATATTTAGATACATTTTCGCTCCAATTAAAGACAACAAATAAATATAGTGATGTTAATGCATTTTTTCTATAATAAACCTGGTTATATACATACAGTTATTAGCTAATGTACGTCAAAAGATTTTTTTTTTTGTATACAGTGTTTTGTGTATACTGTATTAAAAAACTACAATTTTAGTGGCAATATTGGTAATATTTTATTATGGAAAGTTGCGAAAAACGAGTAGGCCTACATGACTTGATGTCCGAGCGACAATCATGATTTTTTTAAAAATTAAGAATAACAGCGTGCAGTAACTGTATATTCATATTAAAATATTTTAGGTACTATTAATTATTTTCCCTCTAAATGCAGGAAATAATTTGTTCATAACTCAACGCATGTTTGCAACTCAACTTTTTGTTTATTTTACTGTATATATTTTTATCAGCCTTTAATTATATATACAGTATTATTAAGTCCAAATAATCTTAAGGGAACCAAATTTCATGTTCACCTTGTTTTGTTGTCATGACAATAGTTCATCTTGCCTTAGAGAAATCTAAAGACCATATTTAAAGCCGGCCAGGGATCATGCAGCGTCCCGTGATGGAGCCTCTTGGAAATCAGCGTGAAGTCCTCCCACACACCCGCGGGGAAGCAAGAAGCTCCGGCATTTTTCGCTATATAAGTATGCCTATTATTATTATTATTATTATTATTATTATTATTATTGTTATTATTATTATTATTATTGTTGTTATTGTATATATATTTATATATTACTGTATATATATATGTTATATACAGTATGTATATGTATAATATATATATATATATATACTCAGATATATATATACACACATTTAAAACCAAATGATCTACTGACTAATCGTAAATTACATATGAGTTGTATATATATATATATATATATATACATACATATATATATATATTGCATAGCACACTCATTTTGGGTTTGTGCACTCTTGTATTCATAATCAGTGTACCACGTCACACAAGACGTGGTACACTGATTATGAATACAAGAGTGCACAAACCCAAAATGAGTGTGCTATGCAATATATATATATATATAAAACCAAATGATCTACTGATTAATCGTAAATAGAATATGAGTATTGAAATTCCAAAGAATGACAAATGTGCGGCCACATATTGATTCGACGATTAGTTCTTTATTAGAACTCCAAAAAATTATAAACCTGCCTGAGGCCATAATTGACTCTACGTTTTGTTCATAATTAGAACATGTCCGAATAAGGAACGAATCGTAGAATCAATTATGGTCTCAATTTGTTACTTTCCAGAGTTGCATTATTTGTACATGTATATATTATATTTGTCGCACAGTGAAAACCTCACCAATTCCTCCCTCGCCAAAGGTCAACACTGTTCTTTCACCTCTTTAATTTAAATGACTGCCAGCCCCGTGTTAACATAGATTAATTTTCTTTATGAATTTGACTGTGAAAGTCAGTAGGCCTGTGTTTTTATTTGCAGAGAAATGTGATAACACTTCTAGATTTAACTCAGTGTATCTTGGAACTCCAATTTTAAGTCAACAAAAATCTCATCGACCAATTTTCAATTATACAGAGATGGAGGTTAAGCAAACGCTACATGATCAATGTTGCCAAAAAATGCTAATTGAAGTACTGTATATATCAATGGTAAAAGAATAGAACAAGTTAAGTCATTTCGCCGATGGGTGGCGCTATAATATTATATGAATTAGATTTCCTATAAATTAGAGATATGAATCAAAGCTACGGCTCTGATATGAATATTCATTAGCAAAGGTCCTTCTCTTTACCGCGCTGTAATTCACCTCTAAGGGAATACGATAGACTTGCCACAAGTCTCTAATTTATGGATTTTTCGTAGTACATTAATGCATTTCGGAAAGCGCCACCAGCGTCAGTTTATGTTGAGAAACTTTTTTGATGAGAATTTGAAAAAGTAAAAAAAGTATACTATGGAACGCCATGCAAATAAGTAATATGGAACGTCATTTGTGCCAAAATCGATTTATTCTTAAGCATTTCAACTGATTAAGACAAAGATTAGGGACTGGAACCCAGTCTAGGAATACGACTGCCCAGATTTTGTATGCACGCACATGACCTTCCACTTATTGAGTGGCAGGCTCGTATCCGGGTGAGGGGGGGGGGGGCGGTTTATGGTTCGGGAGAACCCCCCCTTTTCCGGCAAACCCTCCTCTTTACATAGCCGTCGGAAGCATTTTGCAAGTGGTCCGGCCATTATAGTGAGGGGGTTGTGCGTGGGGGTGGGGGTAGTATGAGCACTTGACAAATTTTGTAGTAAATGAAGAGTAGAGACCCGCTATCTCTATCCACAGCTACAGGATTTTGAAGTTAGTTGAGGTCTGAGAGAATTATCATATTAACTCTATAACACCACACGTTGGTAAACAACTTGTTTGGCGCCTATGAATGTCCGGAAATAGATGCTGGCAACCTACAGCCTCTTCTTCCCCCTCAAGGGGCAGCCACAATATATATAAAGTTAGTATGGATGAGAGTCTATGTTGGAAATAATGGCACCTCTGGATGCCATGAAATAGCAGCTGGTAAAGCTGTAGAAAATAATATTTTTAATTTCTTATTTGCCACACAAAATTTCAAATATATTTGCCACGCAAATGGACCTGCAGCCTACAAGTTATGAACATAGGCCTACTACTCGTACAATTTTAATTAAATTTTCTTGCAAAGTTCAGCCTGGAACATTAATAAGTTAGTGATCACGCTATAAAAGTTATATACTATCACTAGAATAATTGTAAAAAAAAAAATAATAAGTTAAGTGCTGTGTGTTTGCTTCTGGTAGGCCTTATTTTCCTAATAAGTCCTAATAAGTCCTCCAACCCAACTAATGCACTGCAGACCCACCCAGACACAGACGTCTTCAAACATTATATCATTATTTAGACCCATAGAAAGCACAAAAAATCCTCTTGCCTTTGGGGTTTCGCCGACCCCACCGTGGCTTCTACCGTGGACCTCACGCCCCCCTTGGAAGAACATGGCTACGGGCCTGAGTGAGTAGGCCAAAGTTTGTCGAGAGGATACTAAAAGCTTTTTGTTTATAAATTTTATTTATTATATGCGCACTGGTGTGAATATGATGAGTTATTGAGTGGACTAACCTAGATTTAGTCATCTTTATGTTGTATTAATTTTTGTTACCGTTGTTGATAGGTTTTCCGACAGGCCACGCCAGAGAATGAATATTCAAATCAAATTATAGCGCCACCAATCGGCTTGGCTGAGACGTCGAGGAAAAAAGCCTCCCCCCCCCCCACCATTTTTACAAAGTAAAAAAAAAAAAAAAGAAACAAAAAACAAAAATCGTTCAAAACGCCTCAGGGGTTATTTTTGGGCTTCTAAAAAACAAAAATTTTCCGGACCCCTAGGGTAGTGTTGTCTCGGACGCCAGTCCCCATTTCTTCTCCCTTTTGCACATCTCTTGATCCGACCCAGAAGTAGGCCTAAAGCAAGTTTTGAAAAAATAATGGAAATAGTTTGTCATTAGTATGGTGGGACTGTAGCCTACGGCTGCGAAGCATGGACAAAAGGAAAGAGGAAGTACAGAATAAATGCATGACATTGATCCAGTTGGAGAAAAAAGACAAATAAACAAAAGCAAAAACAAAAAAAACGAATAACAGAACAACAAAAGAAAAAGTTTGACCATTATATTAGAAAAGAAGGATTATTGAACATTGTGATTAAGGGAAGATATGATGGTAGACCAGATAGAGATTAAGAAAAAGAAAATACAGAAATAAAATAATTCCCTAAATAACAGATGCTCAAAAGAGAAAACACTTAATTAATAGTGAAGAGTGGAAGAAGATGGTTGTCTTGACCTACCAACTGGATGACAAGGTAGGTAGGTTAATTACTGTCTCTTATACACATCTAGATGTGTATAAGAGACAGTCAGTGTACCACGTCTTGCAACCACCTCAGCCGAGGGGGGCGTGGCTTGTATGGTGTCGTCATGCATAATTATCGTCTAGCATGTGAAAACATCACACACTGTGTAACGACCAAAGTAACGTTCCATAATGCCAACATACAATGTAACTTACAAAAAAAAAAAAAATAAATAAAAAAACTTGTAAGACGCGCCACCTCGTTTCTACTCTCTCCAAATTAGTTCACAGCACATGCTATTAATCACACATAGGTCTATCCTTAATAATAGTTAATTCCAGTTTGCAACGAGTTCCTTGTCATGCTTATAATTGCTTAAAATGAAGGATAGGCCTACACATGCTACCTAATACCAGCGTGGTAACGATTTTACCAGCAAATTATTTAGCCTACATGAATATTAATTGCAGCATTTAATGCTGAACACCGTTTAATGCCCTGCTTTCATTCTACCCAATAAGATGGGTGAACGTCTGATGACGTCATTTGTCAAAATAATCATACACCTACTTACTACAGTATCCTTTTTAATGTTAACAAAAAGATAAACGAATCAGATTGGTATTCACTCTTTAGATGAATACTCTGTTGACCATATCATGGAGCTAAACACACATAGACCTATAATGGTTATTCTGAAGACAATGTTATACGTACTTGTTTTTGTAATTTGTTTTCAGCAAATACAAGGTAAGAACAGTGTTTTCTTATAATTAAATTATTACCGATACGCCGCTTGATTATCTTCAAATTCATATAAATTAGATTATTTAAATAAATGCATAATCTGATAAGAAATCATATCGTCGTCGTCTTCATCATCATCATCATCATGCCGTTTTTTATCTTGCTGTTTTTTTTTCATCATCATCATCATCATCATCATCATCATCATCATCATCATCATCATCATCATCTTCATCATCTCCCAACTCTCCAAAAATGGTAAAAATATAGTTTTACTACTCCTATCTGTAAACGAGCCAATCAAACCGGCTTCTACCTTAGAGTTGACGGTAATAAAAACAAAACAATTGTTGGGGTGGGGAGGGGGACAAGACACGTCCCTATTCATTATCATTGCTTCCATTAGATACTGTGTAGCAATTATAAACCAGGACATATAACAATAGAGATCATATTCCAAGGTTAAGCGACACAGCGGTAGGTAGATGTTGATTTTTATTCTATGTCCATGCAATGTTTTTGAAAGAAGTAATATATTTTTTCACAGGACAATGGGACTGTGTTGATCTGATTGGAAAGCAATATTATGGATACTACAATTCTGCCTGTACCAAGCCACGGTCGTGGTGTCAAAACTGCACTAGATGGGTTGATCTCAATGCCACTCTATACGATATTTACAATTATACAGGTAGGTTTTATGGCAATGGTTATTAACATAATTTTACAATGGGCTAAAATGATGTACAAACATACTGGAAAAGTTCCCCTGGTGGAAACAGAACCAGTGATCTCTCAATGTCATGGCGAGTGTCGTACCATTTGACCACAAAGACGCCAATGGCCATAGGCAGATTAGGAGAAGTAAACCAAAATAAATACAATTATTAAAATTTACAAAAATACATAGTCACAATACAATAAAAAATGGATAACAATAACAATATATAAATTAATATATAAATGGAGTTATACGCACGCGTGTTTTGTGGATAGGCTACAGAAGACCAATCACTGAATTTTATTTGACAAAAAAATGTCGCGCACTAACATTACCGTGATTTGGTTATCTTCATTATAGCATCTATGAATGATACTATATATTATAGTATTTGTCATTATTTCTAAGGGACGCTCTATGACGCAATTTATTACATTATGATGATTCTGTCGCTATTGTTATTATAAGTATTTTACTTTCTCTATTCTCCTGTTACTTCTTTTTTTTCATTTGTAAACCACGCCTAGAAGTGCTCTTTACCATATTGTGTTGAATGATTTCCAATGAAAAAAAGGAAAACAACTCGAGCGTGTATAATTCTATAAAGATATTAGACCTTGTCTTTGTTTTATATTTATTGGGTTTTTTTTTTGTTATTTTCATTGCTGTTATTATTATTATTATTATTATTATTATCATCATCATCATCATCACTATTATTTATTCGGGCACATGATACATTATAAGAAAAAATATAATAAAAAATATTGTTTTTTATAAATTGTTTTCAATGCCAGAGAAAATGATTTTGTAACCCTAAGATGTGATCTATAAAGAGGTACTACCTATATTTATTACATTTATGTCCCTTCCCTTGAATATATTTGCCATTAATTAGTATAATAGGAGATATTGTCCTCAAGTTTCATTAAATTAGGCCTAGTTCTTTATACACAAGGTGCTGTATATAGTGTCAATTATCACTGATGTAAATAATATTAAACGCATATAATTATTATATTAGTGTGTGAATGACGATCGACACTATTTTAAAATAGATCATTGCATGAACGATAATATTCTTATATAAAAAGTAGGCCTACGGGTACTGATAGCTGAAATATTCAAATGTATCTGGCCGTCATGACATCGGTAAAAATTCTTATTTTCTCCTTTAAACTTGAAAAAAAAATTGATTAATGTACCTAATCCCAGCTAAAGCAATGCAAATGGGTCTTTGGCTGTTGTAAAATTTTTATAATATGCGACACATTGAAACATGTGATTTTGGACATAATAACCAACTGCCTGCCAAATACTACTATCCTTAAGCAATAAATGAAATTATAATACATAAAGCCAATGATAAGACAGAGTGCTTAGAACCCTACGGTGTCAAGTTCAAGTTCAAGCCTTATTAAAAAGTATCACTTTTTTAAAGCCTTACAGGATATACTCGTTCTTTACAGCCGATATCCTTAGAATGTTGACAATTATGTCACTCTTGTCCCCACAGAGGTTGTCCTTGTCTTCTGCATAGGTTTGCTAGAAGCAATGCACTTACGTTTTCCTTTTAATTCCACTCCCACAATCCGGAACGTGCGTCCGGCGCTTCAGCTTCACGGAAATTTTGAGTCATTTTCAAAATACATTTCTGATTTCTTTCTGATTGATTGTTAATTACAGTACTCTTCTTTTGATTGTGCTGTCTTTTGTCTCTGTTTTTATGTGTGTGCAAAAAAAAAAGCCTTGGCTACAGGGACGTGAGTCCATTTTCCTTTCTACACTCTCAAACATGAGAGAAAAACAAATAATAAACAAAGGTTAACTGCGACTGACAAAACAAGATGACTACAAATAACGTACAATGTAGGCTTAACCTAAATTTTTAAATTAAAAAATAAAAATAGGAATTGATGATTTGTTTGTTTGTTTGTTTATTTTTTCTATTATATCGGTTTCTTCATACTTTAAATTAACATTACAAAATTAACATAATGACAATAGTATAGAAATACATGGTTACATAGTCAGTATAAATGGTAGAAAAAATAACAATTGGAAGTGTGAAAGGAGGTCAAAATAAGTAAGACTTTATCCCCTATAAAAACATTAAATAAATAAATAAAAAATTATGGTACACGAAACATGAGAACAAAGCATTAAACGTAAAATCAAACACAATAATAATAATAATAATAATAATAATAATAATAATAATAATAATATTAATAATAATAATAATAATAATAGTAATAAACCTAAACCACAATATAGGAT
>NW_022705477.1:766969-771543 GCF_011630105.1 Anneissia japonica
ACGTAAATATGAGGTGATTATCAAGGAGGAAACCGCCAGCATTTACAGGCAAAGATAGAGGTAAAGAGAAACACATTAATGCTTTATTCATTTATTCTGTTATATTATTAAAATGCAACTAGCGAGAAAACCTAAACAGAGAAGAAGAATTGATTGATAGATTGAGAGTAAGTCAAAGTTAAGAAACCGGGTGGTCAGAGTGTAAAAGCATGCATCATTCCCGATGATGCTTTAAGTCGAAACGTCGAAAATTGCTCAATATTCTGAGTTACTTTTTCTTTTCAATTTCTAATAAAACGCCTGTTTTACCGATAATAATCCAAACACAATGGATTTAAACTTTTACTGCGAGCTTTCGTCGATGTTATCAACGTGACCAAGTCATGATGACTTAGTCATGTTTAAAACATCGACGAAAACTTCGCAGTAATCCAAGCACATCCACTGTGCTTGGTTTATTATCGATAAAACAGTTTTACAGCTGCAATTAGCAAACCAAATGAAAATATTCGAATATGCAAAGATACCGATAACTGTTTATTTATTTATTTTATATGATTTGTATATCCAGAAAATTGCTCAAAGGCGCTTTTTCCCCCTGGTCCCTGGTCTAACAAAATGAATCAACGAAAGCTCTTCCAAAATTATTGCTAGGCTACAACAATAAAACTAACATAGCCTAATTACTTTACAACGCAGAGCGTAATACAACAAAACAACATAGGCCTATAATTTGAGTCACTAATCATTAAAAATTTCAGTTTCTGTGAATTCACCCACTATAAAACATCATGTTATAAGAATGCAACAACCGACTTGACTTTTGTGTATATCTTTAACATCTAAATTATCCACCATTATTTACAACCCCATTTGTAGATCAATGTAGATTATGGGAGACGTTTACAAATCAGATCCTCACTTGGCGTTGATATACCGTAACATATTATAACAGTAAAATATTATTACAAAATTTAAAATATGGAAATATATTCCCTCGAATATTATAGCTACAGGTGAATTTTAATGCAAATTTAGAGCTAACTAACTAGCTAGCTAAAGCAACTCATTTCAGTAGAGAACTTTTAAGATCAACTTTTTTTTATCAGTGGCGGATTTAGAGGTGGGCGTCCGCCTACTGGCACACTCCCCCTATTTTTGGTAAAAAATTTATAAAGCTGTATCAGGAAATAATGCATAAATTATAATACGTACATATTGACATACACAGTTGATGCATGCAATTACATACATTATATTCAAACATTTCAAATATCGCATTAAAATACAATATCTTGCAAATTCTGTTGCTGTGTTGTGACTCTGCAATTTAGCAAAATATATAATTAAAATAAATTCAGCAAAACCTCTGCAACATGTTACAATTTTTTAGATAGAATTGTCTGTTATTTAAATCAACCTGGCTTAGCAAATTGTTGTGGTCTTCCAGCTTGACATTAATTATCAGATTTTGAAAACCTACAGCAAACGACATCACCCCTATATCTTACAAGTAAATGTAATCTCGGCACAAATTGCCAAGGGGAGAGCATAATTAATTGGAAGCAAACTCAAGCCAAGGGGTATGTATAATCAGGGAAAATGTCAATGTTCCCTGGTATAATCTATCTCCTTAAAAAAAAACAATGTCAATAAACTTCAACGAGGCCAGTCTGCAAGACAAACCTGCTACAATCGCTACACTGTCGCTACACGCTACAGTGTTTTCAGTTTCTATAGAATCGCTACACAATCGCTACAGCGTTTTCACTGCAATCTTGCATTGCGTAGCTGTCCTCGACGCAATCAGGAACGCGCTGTGATTCAACTGACCAATCAGCGTCGCCAAATGAGTCTGCCATAGCGGGCTTAACAATAACAGTTACTGTGCAAAATCATAAACATTTGAATACAAAAATAATATATAATTTGTTTTCATTCATAGAATTTACCAAACGTTATTAATAATTTACAGAGCATAAAAATACATTACTGTATTAGAAACTTATTTAACAGAAAAACGTTGAAAAAAATCAAAACTAATATTACATTATTATAAAAGACAACATTAACGTTAAAATGTTTTTATTTAGAAATCGATATAGCTAGACAAGCCTATCCTCGCGATATGTTTAAATATTACAAGGTTTAGCTGTCCTTGGCATAACCTAAATATAAATATTGATATTGTCGTACGCATTATTATATTACAAGTAAACAAAGAACCCAATTACATTACTGATACTGCAAGAAGTCAGATAGTAAAATTAATTATGTTGACCTGATTCCAATTTGAGTCTTATTTGATTTGCTTATATTTCTATGCCGTATAATAATAATAATAATAATAATAATAATAATAATTTATTATTATTATTATTTGGCGAGATTTATGTGAGTAAAATACCATCAAGATTACAATAATATATTTTTTTTTAAAATATGGAACAAAGTACCTAACAGAATATTTAAAAGACTGAAGGCATATTGATATTATAAAGAAACGTTTAGAAATCAATTTCTCAGAACTGTGGATTGAGTTCACTGATTATATCTCTGATTTCAATTCAGTTGTTACAAAGTAGGTATACCGGTAAGATTTATTTTACAAGACAGTTAAGGTTGGTTTCCATACAATCGCTTCACAATCGGGTCAGCTAAATACACACTAAAACCTGTTTTCCACTAGGCGAATTTATTCGCGCGAATCGAAAGCGTCGGTTCATGTGCATGTGCATTCACATTCCTGTCGGAGTTTTTGCGAAGGGAAAAAATGTGCAACCAATCAGAGCTCTGGAAGTGAACCGACGCTTTGATTCGCGCGAATAAATTCGCCTAGTGGAAAACCAGCTTAAGGAGCTTTCTATTTGTGCGACGACACGACTTTAGAACGGAATAACTCATGCGTGACCGTCCTACCTGGCGTCCTACGTTATCTGCATACGTAGATTTGCGTTTCAGAATCTACTCGACGAGATGACCTTAACGTTCTCGCATGCGCAGATGAATTTTAGTGACTTCATTACGTTCTACGTCCTACCATCGTCGTGCAA
Source organism: Anneissia japonica (assembly GCF_011630105.1). Lineage (NCBI taxonomy): Eukaryota > Metazoa > Echinodermata > Crinoidea > Comatulida > Comatulidae > Anneissia > Anneissia japonica. The sequence continues at coordinate 770,023 of NW_022705477.1, forward strand.
TCGATTCATCTGCAACGCAATCGGCAAATTTGAACCAGGTTCGACCTTCCTGACAGCTATCGGCAACTGTCGCCGATAGGTTTAGCGATTCTACGGAAAAGAGACTTAGGCCTAGTTCAGACTAGGCGGATAAACCCGGCTCAACTCACCGGGTTTATCCACCTGCCAGTTTGAACTAGTTGGCTTATCTCAAGCCGGGCTGTGTTAAGGCCTGGCGTGCCACCGTGTTTAACTTTTCTATGCCGGGCTTTAATCGTCTTGCATTGACTTCCGGGTAACAAAATAACAAATCAGCATTCAATTACGTACGCTGTGAGCGATCGCGAGCGTTTTTACTCTTTTAATTATTGTATCTACACTGTTGAAATTTATTGAATTAGTATACCATTAAGTTTATATGAACCTACTTTTATTTATTTATTTATTTATTTTTTTTTTGTCCTTCATTAATACTAAACTTATCTGTAATAAGATAATTTCGGTAATTTTCTCATTATATAAATTATATATCAGTTATTACATACTAAGTAAGAGCAATTTTTGAATTATGATAGGCCTATTTCTGTTATTTATTGTATTGTATTTAAATGCCTTTTATGTTTATATTTATTAATGGGGCAGCTGACTCTCAATGAGTTATAGTAAAATTTTGCTTAAGCTGCCCCTGACCATAATTTTTGTTGTACTGTACCTTTTGTAAATGTGTATTGGTCGAATAAATAAATGTAATGTAAATGTACGTACGTTTCGCGAGCAATGTTTTGAATCACGTCTACTGGTTACGGTTCATTATTATGCAAATTCCCGCCTGGCTAACCCGCTAGTCTGAACGCCCGGCAAAGTTAAGCCGGGCTTAACGTCAAGTCTGGCTTATCTCAAAGTCTGAACTAGGCCTTAGGAAACATAAGCATATACAAACACGTGCGTTCGTGGGATAACGCGTACGATTGTTAGACGCGAACCTATTCTTGGCCCTGTTCTGATTGGTCAGTTATTAAGGTTGATTGACACACTACAAAGTTTCATTGTGCTATAGGGTCAAGGTAGTAGAGACCAGTGACTAAGGTAAAGATGCATTTTGATCAAGGTAAAATCAATTACGTTTTACAGAGTCAGATGAGAACTATTGTCGTTGGCCCGACCCCGATGATTCATCCGGACCCTGGTGTTATTATGAAGATGAATCTGGAAACATAGAAAAAGAATTTTGCCATATTGAGCCATGTTCTGGTAGGATTTTACAATTGATATATCGTAATTGTAGGCTTTTATAGGATTACGATCATAGAGGGGAATTTGGGAAATGTTGGAAATGAAAGCGGTAGTTTTTAACTCAGGCGTATGATGATGATGATATATAGTAGTGATAAAGTTGATGATTATGATTACGATGATTGACATATACCACAAATTATTGATTAGGATTATAACAAAGGTACTACTTGATAAAGGGAACAATAAGATCTCTTGCTGCACCACTCTTCTTATCTACATATCTTATATATTTTAACATACTTCATC
>NW_022705478.1:0-559 GCF_011630105.1 Anneissia japonica
AAATTAAAGTGCAATGAAAACCACATAGAAAATAACAAATAAATTTATACTATTAATTTGACCTTTGATGACGTAAAATTTGTGCTTGGTGAATGTAAAAACAAATCACCTGGTGTAGATGGCATTACAAGAAGTGATTTATGCACTATGCGTTATATCTGCTACTAAATCATTTAACGTCTTTGGAGCTTATTCCTGGTGAATGGAATATAGGTACAGTGATTCCTATATTTAAGAAGGATCAAATCAGATCTATACAAATAAAAGTGAAAGTTCATGTGTTGGTAAACTTTTTTTTTAAATAATCTCAAATTGTATTTCTGACTATATTGAAGAAAATGACTTACTGAAGTCCAGGTAGGTTTTCAAAAAACTAGACGTGAAGACCATGTGTTTACTTTAAAAAGCATTGCATCTACAGTATTAGGCAAGCTGAAGGTAGAGATACGTATAATGCATTTTCAGACTCTCCTAAGGTTTTTGATAAGTTGTTAGTACTATTGCAAACGATTCCAATGAGTTGCAGAGCACGTTAGACATTGCAAATGATTTTAGTAAT
>NW_022705479.1:0-526 GCF_011630105.1 Anneissia japonica
AATCTAATATTAATTTTAACATTACAATAAGTAGCTCAGCCTAATTGGAGGGAGAAGAAAAAGAAAGAAATGATAAGTATATAAAAAAAAAATTAATTAATTAAAAAAAAAAATGCACAACTACAGGATTCTCTTTTAAATGGTTAAATTAGTTTGAATATTTCCAAATAATGGCTAATTTTTCTAATTAATATGTATTTACAACATAATATAATACAGGATGATTGTTAAATATAATATATTCTAATCATGAGATGTAATATGCCAACTAGATTTTCTAGTCAATGGCTGCCAATAACTGATATATTTTCAGTGGTTAAATTTATTATTATAATATACGTACCTTTTTATCTGACCTGGCATTCTTCAATGCTTCCTCACTATCTCTTGTCCACAACATTTGAATCCCAAGCAATCCAATTTGTGCTGCATATGTGTTCTCAAATTCTATTAACTTAAAGTTCTCTTTATCCTGAATTGCTATATACGCAGTTCTAATGATTCCATGAATAGAGTGACGGATTGT
>NW_022705480.1:0-617 GCF_011630105.1 Anneissia japonica
TTTATATATGCATATGCCTATATATATCCAACCAATCTTGTCAATTTTTACCAATAACCATGTGGATGATATTTCTTCTTTTTTTTAGTACTTACCGGTATATAGAATTCTAATTTATATCATAACATGTCCTTTTTTCAGTCGTTACTCTATATGTGTGTCCCCTGTATAGAGGGTATCCCTACTGAAGGGTGCCGAAGGTGTCCCCTTAATAGGGTTCTACTCTATATCAAAGTAATGTGGTGTCTTGTAACAACAATATAATATTTGATAAGCATACATACATAATTACCTAAAGCAGCTTTTCAATTTAATTTTTTTGTTGATTTCCATCGTTTTAATCTGACTGTGTTAATTCTGACATTGGTTGCTAGCACCTTTGTCATGTTTTCATTACATAATGCCTACGGTACTAATTTAGTTAGTAAGCACTTGCGTAAAGAGCCAAGGAAGTGAACGAGTGGTACAACACTGTGAAGTTTCTAAAACTTTATTGCAATTCCAAAACAAATATTTTTGTTTTGTTTTTTGAAACACAAACACTATTCAATTCAAACGGCAGTCTGACTGAGATTAGTACACTGCCGGCGCAAATTTAAGACACTAGCCAACATTTT
>NW_022705481.1:0-1093 GCF_011630105.1 Anneissia japonica
ATAGATCACTGAGAACTAATAAGACAGAAAATACTGGAGTACATCCATATGAAAATTCTGATTCGAATGATGGAGAAGATGAGGTGGATCTACCATATCCTCTGTTGGATAACCTCACACAAACGAACCCAGGGGCTTCGACCAGTGTTGATTTACAAACTCAACAACAACCGGTAGTAGATGTACCACTAGCGGACCAGATGGAGGCAGAAGGTAACACACCTTCACCTTCTTTATTACATGACCATGCCAACAGTCCTGATGTCATTGTACCAGATGTAGAAACTGGACGTCCTGTTCGGCAGCGGCAACCTCCAAAAGTATTTACATATGACAATTTTGGATCACCTGCACCACAATGTATGCAGATTGCGGGAGATAAACAAGTTACACTACCAAACCAACATTTGAATCACTACTGGAATGGACCAAGGCAATTTTATCTACAACAATATCACCAGGGTTATCAAAATCAGATAAGATACGCACCACGATTCACTGAATTTCATCCGAATACACCGTGGGTACCACCCGTTCATCCAATGTTCAATTGTCACCAGCCACCCATTTCTAACTAGGAAATTTGACTAATGTTTAAGAAATGTTTTATAACGGACAAACACAGATGAACATGACTATTTTTAACTTGAGTTGGAACAGGAACATTAGTGCCTGGATTTTAAAGTGAATTAGCAAGTTTTTTTTGTTGTGATCAGGAGCTACAGTGCGTTAAGAAATAGTATTGGAATGGTAGCTACCGGCAGTGGATCACAAACTGTGGAATTGCTGATGATGCTACCGTTATTGTGTTGCGATTGTCTGACGGCGAGATGGACCAGTTCTTCTATGGATGTATCGTTAAGGAACGACGCAAGGATACGCTGCATGCAAGCTACCTTTTTGCACATCCCTCCTGAATGCCATGAAATGAAGGAGTTACAGGAGTTTATGCTATTGCAAATGATAGAAGACTGGAACCTACATTTCCGCAGTGACACAATTAACTGTAGATATGTCACTTTTATAAGATGGACTGTATATGTTTAACGAAATTTAATTTTTTTTAAGATTGTGAATGTCGGGGACGACATCA
>NW_022705482.1:0-1913 GCF_011630105.1 Anneissia japonica
GAGTATGTTATCCCATTGAGTACAAAACTCAACGATAAATTCCGAGCGTTAACTTCGTTGAGCAGAGCACAAAGTCCCAATCGAATACGGCCGATGATTTCCGATGAATTCTGGAATTTCCATAGAGGTATAATAAGAATACTAGAGCGCTAACCGCAATGTATTCGATGTTCGAAATACGCAGAACTGTGTGTGTGTACCATCTAAGATGGCTACCATAGATTTAGCCAATCAAATTTCGCTAAGCGCCATCGTTTGCAAATGCGCCCTCAATTTACTCAGAAAGTTCAGTACAGCTAGTTACCTGTATGTTTGAAACTCGAGCTTTGCGGTGTTTAGGTGTAATGTACGATTTTAATTTTCATTCCTTGGTACTTTATTTTTGAATAAGATGCTTCACTTGGCCTCGTTTTGGCTACAATAGTTTAATAATTTGTTATTACCATTACTCATTATCATTAATGAAATAATAGTCAATAATATGTATACTAAGCCTGAAGGTGGCGCTTTACTACGACGGCCATCTTGGATGGTACACATACATAACTCTGCATTGCTGCGCCATCTTGTCAGCACTCTAGTTGTTTAATAGCTCTATGGGAATTTCCCGTTATACTGGCCCTCTATGTCAGATTGTATGGAATAGTTTCATGTGAAGACGTAACATCGGGAACATTCCGTTTAATATATTTCATAAAAATGATGTATACTCAGGAGTGAATGTGCGCAATTTTAATGTGTTTGATTCAGGTTACTTTACAACTTTACCTTACATACTGCAATGCCACTGTGAATAGAAAAAAGCTTATAATACCCAATAACACTCTTGCCAAATAAACAGTACAGTAGAACCCCTCATTTACGAACCCCGATTTTACGAATTCCCGATTTTACGAACGTAATATAAAGGTGATGACGTCATAAAAATTGAAGCGAAAGATAAAAAAAAAAAACCCCGCTCGAATTGTACCTGCTATTACCATGCATACAACACAACACACCATACTATACAGTACTATGTAATTCTCAAGAGAAGGAGGCCCTCTAGCGGGCCTCTTCAAAGTCAGTGTTTTTTATGGCTTCACACATGTGCATGCGACAAGTTTTACTTCTCTTTCAAATATCGTTTTCAGCTTTAAAATTCAACATAGTGCTTGATTGTTTTATTGAATGATCAATATATATAATAAACAAGTATCTATGGAAGTTGTGTTGGAATAAAATCCACGATCTAGGTATTTAAGAAGGTAAAAATGTCCGATAAAAACAAATTTGTGCAGGGCCTAGAGTGGGATCAGAATGCTTAGAAGCTGCCAAGGCCTAGGCCCCCTCAGACTTAGCTGCGTAAGCCTGTAGGCCTAGCCTAGGCCTAGTTTATGCCAGTGTAAGTAGTATCAGTGCAAATATATAGGAATTTGGGTCAACCCCGATTTTACGAATACCCGAATTTACGAACGGCTCTGGGCCCGTGTCGTACGTAAATGAGGGGTTCTACTGTATACAGCTTCTAATCTTGTATGATGTCTTTTTATATGTTGAACAAAACTAGACGGGAAATGTCAACAAGTCTGTAGAATGGCGGCCATTTTGAAAAATAAAAAATAAAAAATAAAAAAGGCCTCTTCCTCAATTTAAAAAAAAAGCCGGACGTGAAACATGTTTTTTTTTTTACTTGGTCTTACATTCTAAGTATGCACCATTTTAGGCATGAATTTTTTTAATAACTTATTTAACAAACTTTTTTTTTGTCAGTAGATCAAAAAATAAAATAAAAGTAAAATGTTGTTTTCTTAAGTTAGTATGATTTTCAAGTATCTTTGGCAGAAGAGAAAATAAAAATAAAATTTCATTGATGGATGTAAACAGTATTAAACTGATAAATGCTTTAATGTAATTGGAGATTACAGAGGAGC
>NW_022705483.1:0-703 GCF_011630105.1 Anneissia japonica
TCTTCATCTGATCAAATGAAACAGAATGACAGTTATTTTCATATTAAGGGAAGAGCTGAGAATAGGCAGCTCTAAAATACTGGATGCCATAAGACCTGCCAAAATGGCAAAACATCAAATGAATGTAAAAATGAGCTTATTAATATTAGGCATAGTAATCGGCAGGTTCTTGATTACAAGGCTAGACCAAGTTAATTACATGTAATGCCGAAATGATAATAAGAATAATAATAATAATTATTATTATTATTATTATTACCTGTACGTTAAGGGGAACTTAGACAAAGGGGAAATAACACAAAAAATATTCCCCTTGTGCTATGTTATTATTTATAGGCCTAGTAAATAGTATCTGTAGGTTCTTCATTTCAAGCCTTAGGCCAAGGTAGTTATATGCTGAAATGATTATTATTATTATAATTATTATTATTACAGTATTATTATTATTATTATTACCTGTACTTTAGGGGGAACTTAGATAATGGAGGAATTAGAGAACAATTAAAAAAACGACGTTAAGGGGAAATAACACAAAAGATATTCCCCTCAGGGCGATTATTATTTATAGGCCTAGTGAATAGTATAGTATCTGTAGGTTCTTCATTACAAAGTTTAGGCCAAGGGTAATTAATGCTGAAATTATTATTATTATTATTATTATTATTATTATTATTATTCCGGTGTACTGGAACAGACAGCCCCT
>NW_022705484.1:0-519 GCF_011630105.1 Anneissia japonica
TACCCACGCGACATTTAATGCCTTAATATGTAAACCAAACTCTGGCATTTTAATGCCACCTTTACATACATCACCAATTAACGTTTTTCTTTTTATTTTTTCACCTTTATAATTCCAAATAAAATCATGTATTAATGTCTCAACTTTTTAACATTGTCACTTTTTGCACAAAAGTGTTTAACTCGCCGAATTGAGGACTTAAGTGCAAATTTTTGACTCTCCGCCATATTTTGAGTGCTTTTCCGAAAAACTTCAAACTCTCAATGGAATAGTCTTTTTTCAGACTATCTCACCGTGCCTAACAAAAAAAAATTACATTTTGACTCAACTTTTTAACATTGTCACTTTTTGCACAAAAGTGCTTATCTCGCCGAGTTGAGCACTTAGTGCAAATTTTTGACCTTCCGCCATATTTCCAGTACTTTTCCGAAAAACTTCAAACTTTCAATGGAACAGTCTTTGTTTCAGTTATCAACTTGAACATAGAAATTAGTGTATTAAAAAATGTCTACCCATCAG
>NW_022705485.1:0-1476 GCF_011630105.1 Anneissia japonica
GGTATCTCGGTATCTCGGTGCCAGTATGCTGGGCTAGCTCCGGTAGCTGTTACCTAGGAAAATCCTGCGACTTAACTCCTGTGCATTATAAATGTAATCATTTATGGAGCATTTAAAGAGGTATGTCTAAAGATTTTACTGATTCACGAACAATTGGCAAGGTTAACAAATTAATCAGGGCTCGCAGAATCGCCTGCCCGATGTCCCAGGCAACCAAATATCAGCGTCGGGCAACCAAAAATAAATAGGGTGCGTCCCGACTGGCAACCTCTTTAACATCTTTTTGTAACATAATATTCTGTTAAAATGTTAATAAAATATTTATAATTATCACAGGGTTTCTCACCTCGCCGGTCATCCCTGTCCGGCTCTCAAATTTCCGACCGGCATCTAAACTGCGCCATTTTTTACAAAGACTTTTTCAACCTTAGAAACATAATTAAACACAAAATACTTTGCTAAAAAATCAAGGGCTTTTGTAAACGCCCTATTCATTGAAAAAATAACAGTAGAAGTACACATCCCCATGGTTACGTTGATTTTTAATTAAGAGTCTTGCAGTGGATAGGCCCACAATATACTCATTTATACAGAATGAGTGTGCACGTCTTTGAAGAAAAAAAAAAGGTTTAACAATTGTTATAACACACAACAGAAAGCAAACAAAATCGCCATAGTAACAACAAAGTTAATGATTTTATTATGATGATCAATGTCTAAATTAAAATGACATGTAAGAAGTGAACGTACAAAAAAGCAACACTTCGCTAAAATACAGCTGAACTACTGAAACCATGGCACATGTTGGTATCGCTGAACAAGGCAGTCGGCTATTCCCTCCTTGGGGAGCAGCAGCGCGTTTACATTCCTGAAGGCGGCGTTCAAAGAATCAGATCAGACACTAGCGCGTCGACATTCCTGAGTTGTTGGCGGCGTTTAAAGAATTAATGACCTTGTCTACTTCTCCCATGCTTCTCCTAATCGTGGGAACCTATTTGTGTGGGAACGTTTCTCACTCTAATTCACTGTTACTAGGCAATTTGCAGTAATGCCTACTGGTGGTATATATGCTATTTCAAACAGTTTCCTTCCGTTCATGACAAGTAAGAGCATCAATACAAAAACTAAGTGAATTAATTTTATTTCTGAACGGGACCGGTAGCGGCAGGATTTGACTGATGGGGGTACGAAGTCTCCCACGGGGTGGCAACGAGAGCGTAAGTGGGCGTGGCCGGGTGTCGCTCAAAGTTTCTGGAATTGTTTCAGGGTTGAAACCCTGGAAATTACGAAAATTTCAAAGGCTTATTTAATCGATTTTAGTGTCTTCTAATATATCATAAAAATACATAACTTTTTCTTCCCCCCTCCCTCCCCCGATGAATTGTTTTTCTTCTCGACCGGGGATACCGATCGATCGTTTCGGTAGAAAAGTCAGTTTGTTTGTAAATAATTTTCAACCACAACAGCCATTGAACA
>NW_022705486.1:0-1013 GCF_011630105.1 Anneissia japonica
CGTGACTTTCGTAAACCAAGGAGCGGAATGTCGCAACTCTTTATATATATGGCTCTGGCTAAGTACAGAGCCATAGATAGAAAATAGAGATATATTATATTCTTTATTTGGAAGCTACACTTTTACAACAGTGGCACACGTAGAAAACGGTGCGTCCAAGAAAAATATAAGAAAACAAACAAAATCAAAACATGACAAATCAAAAGTAAAAGTAAAAGAGCTTAACAAAAAGTAAAAATCAAAGTCTTAATTACCCCTCCCTTCCCTTTTCCAATCCCGAAATCGAAGTTACTCCCTCCCTTCCCTTTCAATCCCGGAAAAAAAACACAAAAAACAAAAAAAAAAACAAAAAAAAAACATTAACATTAGAATTCAAAAAATCCCGAATAATAATAATATTAATAATAATAAAATAACATACCCATATACATACATAAACATACATACGCGCAAACTGTAAATATATATATGTATACATATATACACATGTAAGCAGCGAGAGTAAATAAAATACAAAAAGAATACATCAAATCATACGCATCAATCAGAAATGCAACAGCAAAGGAAGAACAGTACAATTTAAAAGAGTGGTGAAATGGTCAAGCGTACCTCTCAGAACATTGCTATTTTTTCTCCAATAAAAGTACACTTCTTAATTTCCATGCCCGACAAGCGTACGTTTTACAGAATTTATCAAATAAAAGGGCAATATCGTTATTAAACATGTGTTCAGGATAAATATTATCGAAAAAAATCGAAGCTTGCTAAGACGTATTGTAGGTTTGTACATAAATCACTGGATGAAAAGTCTATCCAGACATTGACACAGTTAATAGAAATTAAATCATTTTTCAACTTAATTAATTCTTCAGATCTGATACGTTCTAAGGGATTACACACAAAAAGAAAATGTTTAGTATCTTCCTCTCCATAACCACAGACCTCGCGTTGGGTGTCAGTGTTGTCTATACACCATTTGTTAGTACGTTTACCAAGTGCTAATGTATTTGATC
>NW_022705487.1:0-551 GCF_011630105.1 Anneissia japonica
GGCGAACGACGACTTCAAAGAATCATGAGAAAACGAATTGAACAAATTAATGGGGAAGAAAGTCATCAAATTTTCTTTCCAGTTTCATTATTTCTTTCATATTTAATATTATCTTATAAGAAAATGCATACTTATGTGTTTTTATTTATTTGTTTGATTTAATGTGCCTAATGTCATCTCTGTGTATATCACATTAAACTATATTTTATTGCCCATTAAATTTCAACTGTACAAATGTTTATATTATAGACATATATGAAATAACTATATTCTATTCTATTTCATCAAATATAAATATATCTATTTTTGTTGTAGGCCAAGAGTCCATTTTAGCTGTGCATTTGTCTCTCGAACCAAATACTGTCATAAAATATAATAAAACAATATTTTCCTAATTGTGTTATGCATTGGATATATTTTATGTACGTGTTCGAATACATCCACTTTCGATGTCCCAAGAAATCAACGAATTATTATATTTTACCCTTCATTATATTTCTAGTTATTGCGGTACAAATGCGTATACCCTAGAGAGCTGTATAATAGTCTTA
>NW_022705488.1:0-861 GCF_011630105.1 Anneissia japonica
GTTATTGTTTGGTTCTTTAAAGCTGTTTAACTATTTTGTACATGATTTGAATGACGTTGTGTAAATATACTTCATCAGTATACGTATTATTGATGAAGTATATTTACACAACGCCTTTCAAATCATGTATGTCGTTGTGTAAATATACTTCATCAATACGTATTAGTTTCACATCGCTGAAAATAGTGCAGATGATTGTTCTGTTAGCGTCAATATTTTTTTAAAAGTTTCAATAACCACAACAAGTCTCTTAACATGTACTCAACCGCAATCTACATCATTGGTCCGCTTCACTGCCAGAGGGCTTTCCAAATCTTTTCCAACAGGTCATGAAACAGTTTAGTATTCTTTAAATTAATTCAAGGCTATTTCATTCATTTCGGTATATATTTACGTAAGCATTGTACCAGAGTACGATGCACTACAAATACTTTCGGAACATGCTTTAGGGCCTGAATTTTGTGTAGGTGAATAAATTGTTTAGAAGCGAAGTAGGGCGGTTTGAAAGTTGGTGGATTCATATACGTTTCTCGTAGAATGGCCTTCATAAAATTACTAAATTTTAGGGTTTAGAGTTAGAACCCAAACTTCAAAAATAGTAAGATTAAAGGTAATACTTTATATTTATGATATAATCACATTTTGCTCAAATTTCATGTTATGCTGTCTATTTGGCCCTTTTTCTCGAAACATGGTGAAGCGAGTTTACAGACCTTTTGTGGTCTTGGGTCACATTCGGTCATTCATTGCGCTCCTTATCACTGTTTATCTGTGCATATCCGTTCAGCATTAATAATAGACCGTATATATATGTATATGTATATGTGTATATATGTGTATATAATGTATATTCAATAAAAA
>NW_022705489.1:0-1577 GCF_011630105.1 Anneissia japonica
TATGAACATATTAATATATATAAATATATATATAAATAAATATACAAATAAATAAACAAAAAATATATAAAAAAATTTAAATAATTATATAAAAAAATATATAAACATGTAAATATATATAAATACATATACACAAAATATATAAATATATAAAAAATACACTAATAAATATAAAAATTTATAAATAAATATATAAATAATTACAATATATATAAAATAATAATACAGTATATATATAAATAAATATATATATATATACACAAATAAGTATATAAAAATAAATGTATAAATAAATATATGCATATATATAAATGAATATAGAATAATTATATATATAAATATATATATATATAAATATACAAATAAATATAAAAATATATAAATAAATATATAAATAAATACAGTATATATAATATATATATCTGTATATATATATATATATATATATATATATTTATCTATTTATATCTGTATGTACTTATCTGTATATCTGTATTTTAACAAAATCTATCAGCGCTGCATACTTTAGGATCGACGATTCGAAAGTGTATGTACTGCGCATGACTGGACTACACAGGCAAAGTTCCAAAGCTAAATTAAACTTGACCCAAATGCGGATTACAACTGTGTCAACAATCGGTGTAAGTCTCTTAGTGTTGCTTTGACTGTTTGTTTGGCTACAAACACAGTTGCTACGGTTTGATACCAAATATCTGTGAAAAATGTTTTTAAAAGTGGGCATAAACATAGTATAAAAGTTAAAGGTTCTTTCATGCCAATAGACAACATAGTTTTAACCATAAGTTTGCTTTAGGCCCTTATTCTAACCTAATAATTGGATGTGGACCTCCCCTTGACTTATTTTTGGTAGATATATATGAATTAACTGGAAAAGAAAGTAAAAGCTGAAATATAATTATTTCATCTCTATTTGTTTTTTACATGTTTGATGTATTTTACATTCATAGAAATTTTAACTCTGAGTATTGTTTTTTTTTTTATCTTCTTTAGGCAATGAAAAAAAAGCACACATACTGAGAGTATCAAAAACAGCCTAAACCAACAATTACATGAGTTGAAGATTTTCATAAAACTGCTTACTGAATTCTTAAAAAAAAACAACAAAAACCAACAATTACATTAATTAATGACTGCATAAAACTGCTTACTGCATTAATTAAAACAGCCTAAAAAAGCTTTTTAACATTGTCACTTTTTGCACAAAAGTGCTTATCTCGCCGATTTGAGCACTTAGTGCAAATTTTTGATTTTCCGCCATATTTTGAGTACTTTTCCGAAAAACTTCAAACTTTCAATGGAATAGTGTTTGTTTCAGCCTATCTCACTTTGCCTAACCCTAACCCTAACCCTAACTCTAACCCTAACCCTAACCCTAACCTAACAAAAAAAAAAATTAAATTTTGACTCAACTTTTAACATTGTCACTTTTTGCACAAAAGTGCTTATCTCGCCGAGTTGAGCACTTAGTGCAAAGTTTTGACTTTTATTAAATATTAATATATTTATTTTTATATATTTATTTTTATACATATTTATATATCTATATATACTGTATT
>NW_022705490.1:0-674 GCF_011630105.1 Anneissia japonica
TATGTATGTATGTATATGTATGTATGTATATGTATGTATATATATGCATATGTATGTATATATGCATATGTATGTATGTATGCATATATATGCATATGTATGTATGTATGCATATATATGCATATGTATGTATGTATGCATATATATGCATATGTATGTATGTATGCATATGTATATATATGCATATGTATGTATGTATATATATGCATATGTATGTATGTATATATATGCATATGTATGTATGTATATATATACAGATAGCGATTTTTATCGATTTCTGTTGTTGTCTAATAACACGACGTCAACGAAACTGGTTTTCTAACATGTTCTGTTTTCTTTACTTAGTCGAGTGTGTCATCTGTAGATGAATCTTCGTCCAAGAAGCAGAGACGTGATGATGACTTCAGCATGCCCGGCACATCAACGCCTTTACTCCAGGTATGTCACATTTCTTTTTATAATTATGTCTTATATACTTGATGAGTTTTATCTAATGGCACGCAACTGAATTGAGAAAATTAGGATGTTAGTTTAAGTACATGTTGCATTATAAAAATCTAGGAGAACATTTTAATCCTCTGAAAGATTGTATGTTCTGTGGAAAAATGACGTTTTACTAGTATATGGGTACGCGCAAGTAATTTTCTAATTTCACAACATCAATGCAACAGATT
>NW_022705491.1:0-795 GCF_011630105.1 Anneissia japonica
TAATGTAATTCGACAGGCAAATTACAGTAACATTTTTAGCAAATTTCTTTGAAAAAATATCGTAGTCATAGGGCCTAGCTAGGTATACAGTATTTTCATTTAATGATTTTACAGTAGTTTGGAACGATATCGGAAGTGGGGGTGCTGGCAGTGGCCTGCTAAGGACTACAATTTATTTGAAAATATCTTGTGGAAAATATCTTGGGTCCGATCGTCCACACCAGTTGGGCCCAATCGTCTGTCACCCGAAGTTTTCATTACGATGATCAAGAACGTACACGAGGCCCTAGGCTAGGCTTAGCTTTCTGCCGTCACTCTGCTACGTATACTGTAATACTACCGCATAACAAAGAAAGCGACCCACGTGGTGCATTCTTTGAACACATCACCCCAGTGTTAAAACATCTTCACTGGCTCCCTGTGCAGCAAAGGATAGTTTTCAAAATCCTCCTTATCACTTATAAATGTAGATCACATAATTCACCCTCTTACATAACAAACCTGATTAGTGATCGTAAAATTACAAGGACCCTCCGATCATCATCACATCATCTATTACATAAGCCACGAACATGTACTTGCACCTATTGGTCCAGCAAACTTTGGTTGGTTGCATTTTTTTTTTTTTGCTATATTTTAAAAAAATTGGATATGATGTAGAGTAGACATAGATAAATCAAAAAAGTATGTGCAACATTTTTTTTTTCATACGTAAGGGGGGTTGCCAGCAGTTTCAAAATGGCCACCATTTTTTCCTAAAATTATCACTAATATTGTAAATTTATGTCGTTAAAA
>NW_022705492.1:0-1232 GCF_011630105.1 Anneissia japonica
ACAAACACTGAAGAATACCAAGAAAATGCCTGAAAACTATTACTGACACATGTGCAAATACACATTTCTTCTGATTAAAATACTTCTTACATTCAAGAATTTCAAATAGACCAACAAGTGTATCAATAGTATTAGATTATTTCATCTGAACTGACAGTGTGAACATGGAACTCACAACAAACAAGATAATCACTTTGTTTGCTTTAAAATATTAAATATAATGTACTGTAAATCTGATGTTTATATTTTCCAATTTGTTAAATAACAATATAATACTGTACTGTTGATTACAATTATTGTACAGATATGTTGCAAATTAATTAATTTAAATTATAAGTGTCACAAAACCATACAACATTAATGCAATGTACTGTCGATTTCTGTATACAATACCTATATAATAGGCAAATTGCCTCAATACCATGTAAATATTCTCAATGTAAAATAAATGTACATAGATTTGAAAATGTTTTGTTTGTTATTCTATTCATAAAGGAATTTAGTCTAATTCCTCCATGTTCTATTTAACCATAATTTTTGTTAAGGTAGTTCACATTTGAGAGTAGAGACATGCAGAGGGGAGGTGAGCATTGACAGGAACTGCTAATGTGTCTTGGTCTTGCATTTTACATTATATCAAATTTTCCAGATTTTAATAGTTTTATATATTTAAAAAAATTTAATTATTTAAGGTTTGTATATTACAATTTAATTTATAATATTTTGATCATTTATTTATATTTTATTTACCAATATACAATATTCTATTTATTTTAATTTCACTGATCTCCTTCAATGTCTACAACATATCAAACAAGTTTTCCTCCAGCACCTGGCTTTAATTTTATAACTCAATTCTTAAGTCATCTTTTTTTCTGGGATGAGTTTCTAAAACCGAATGTTGTTATTGAATGCAAGGAGTAAGCTGACAGCACATCTGTAAATGATTTCAATCTTAATTTTTTTATTTTTCATCAATTCTATAACTTTACATATAAATCAAATAAGCATAGCAACTTGCAATCTGTAGTCATAGCAACAGTATCTTTAGATTAATTTTGAAAGAAGCAGTGATTTGCAAGCTTCTTTGATAGTTAACCTTCTAATGGATAAGTTGCTTGAAGAAAATCTCCGACTGACTTTACTGTACTTCCTTAGTAAATTCATTCAAATCCCAGTCACTAATTTTAACACTGCACATCATACTAATGAACATCTTGTTGGACTGACAA
>NW_022705493.1:0-1297 GCF_011630105.1 Anneissia japonica
AAAGTAAATCCTCAAACCACCTCGATTTTGAGTCTACTAAATTTCTCCCATATTACACAAACTTCTTTGTTGAAACTAATACAGAAACAAATTCTTTTGTATTTAAAATATTTTTTTTTAAATGAATTAAGAAACATTAGAACATTCAAGATTAAATACATTAAAAATAACAAGCTTCTGTTCTTTTGACTTTTGGTAGTTAATAATCAACATTGTGACAATGAACGCGCAAGACCTCAGCCAAAGCTTTTGGTGAATTGAATCTCAAACGCGATAACGAAAGCTCTCTGATGACTCAAGTTACTGCAAGATTGTTTTATAATTTTAATAAAACTAATTTCTTCTAATTTTAAATATATTTTTTTCCGTGAATTTGTGATTATTCTTTGTCATGCGTGTTACATCCAAAATCACTTTGAAGCGGGACCGTCCCGCACGATTGGCGAGAAACGGTTGGTAATGCGTTTTGTAAGCCAGGACCCAATAGCATTTTGTTGCGTTTCTTCACAGAGGGGGGTTCGTCCGAACCCATTGAACCCCTGGATAAGCCACTGCTTTCCATTGACACAAATCATGACCATGTTTTATGTGGTGCGTCAGCCATCTTGAAATTCAAAATGGCGGCCGATGACTTTGGGAAAAAATGGCACCTAACTTTTTTTGAATTCAGCACAGTAAAAATGATAAAATTAGTCAATAAAATCTATTTTTGCTCAAACATTTATCTGGATTACATAGAAAACTAGCTTATATACTCGTTCTTATTTTATGTACATTTTAAGTAAGTATATTTTGCGATTATTTTTAAACAAATAAACACCTATTTTTAATTATGTTCCATTCTGGCTTGAGTGACAGTAGTTTTTATATGTCTAGTTTGTTGCCTGTCTTGAAATTATGAGTTTAGACACCAAAATCATATCTGTAGCTTATTTAGTTTCAATTTTATGCACATTTTAGATAAATTTGGCGGCCATTTTTCAAAATGGCCGCCATTTGTATACAAAGAGTAAAATCAAGTGTCAACAGGGCTTAGGGTGACCAGAAGGGATTAATTATGATATCTGGCTATGTGGATTGCTTCTAACATTCCACTCCCCCTAACTCATTTTTTTTCAGATTTTTTTTTTTTCTAGTCTAGGAGTATTCTGTACGTTGAGGGTTCCAACAAACGTTCATCGCACTTTTTTAAAGTTTCAAATATTAAAAGCGTCCAGCATCGCCGGTTTTGGACGGACGTGCATCGCCCTTTTTAAGTTGGACCCCAGGGCTCTCCCTACGCCTACAAAAAACAAAA
>NW_022705494.1:0-1726 GCF_011630105.1 Anneissia japonica
CTCTGATTTATTCTAAAACTCCAACTATGAAACCAACCACGATCTTACATTGATAGTCGCCATGTTTGATCTCCCTGACCTCTATATCTCATAACTATAGATGGCGCTATACTATATTTGAGATACTACATACTTCTCCCTTTGTTTAATCAAAAGAACCCTAAACATCTTTAAAACAAATTAAATTTTAAACAACATAAACTTTAAACATTTAACTCTTAACTCCTGATTCAAACAAATCTTTAAGACTCTTTTAAGACTTCTCAATAGTCTCTACACAAAATTATTAAAACGACTTGGGCGCTTCACTACGCGACCACTTCTCGTTTTGATCTTAGAACTAACTCTCTCAGAATTATCAACTGGTTTACTGAAATTTTCAACTCTAACATTAACATTATCATTATCATTGATTTTGTTCTGCAAATTATTAGGTACTCTTTCTCTGATCTCAGATTCGCCTCGTTCATTGATAACATCCAAGTCACCTTCATTTATCACATCATGTAAACTACGTTCATTAATCACATCAGTTGAATCATGTTCATTATTCACATCATCCAAATCACATTCATTAATTACATCAAAACTCTTGTTTGGAACATGTCTTAAGTGTTTCACATTGCTTTGAATAATTTTACCATTTTCTGAATTAACCAATTCAAATGTATTATCTCCTACTTGTTTCAAAATAACATAGTGTGTTCTAAAGTAAGTTGGATCAAGTTTACTTTGTTAATACAGTTTGCAACAAACACTAAGTCTCCTATCTTAAAATTATGCACTTCTGCCTGTCGGCGAGTGTCGGCATAAACCTTCATCTTAGCCTTATAGGTCTGATTATGGTTCTTTAATTCTGCGGAAATATCAGTTTCCTGTCGATATCGCGGCAACTTAGTCTTTATGTTTCTGCCAAATAGCAATTCAGCTGGCTCTTTATTCGTAGATCTATGCGGAGTAGATATGTAAGCAATAAGTATCTTTGGTAACTTTCTTTGCCATACTTTACCTTCAGTTTTGGCATTTCTGATACATTTCTTAAGGTAGCGATGAAACCGTTCAATTTCCCCATTCGTTTTAGGGTAATAAGGTGAAGCAAGTAGATGTTTAATACCACATGCGTTAAAGTATTTCTCAATTTTGGCACTTATAAACTGTTTTCCATTATCAGTTAAGACCTCATCAGGGTATCCAAATCTTGCGAATACCAATTGTAAACATTCAATAATAACATTGGAAGTTATCTCTTTTACAATATTTGCCTCAGGGTAGGAAGAGTAGTAATCAGTAATTGTTAAAATATACTCTCCTTGAATTGGCCCGACCAAATCCATCCCTAACTTACTCCAAGGTCTACAAGGTAATTCTGAGGTCTGTAATGGTTGATCTTTAGGCAGGCGCTTGATTAATTTCGCAAGCAGAACAGTTACGAATCATGCTTTCAACATTAGCATCCACTTTTGGCCAATAGTATTTATCGCGCAGAACTTGTTTGGTTCTAACCATTCCTTGATGTGTTTCATGTGCTAAGCTCAAAACACTTTGTCTTAACTTTAAAGGTACTACTATACGATTTCCCCTTATTAACAAACAATCATAAACAGATAATTCACATTGGTTAACATAATATGGTTTCAGTTCATCTGTAACCAATCTAGGCTACTTTCCTATCTCCATAATATTAATTACATTTGATAGAATAGGGTCTTTATTAGTTTCTATTTTA
>NW_022705495.1:0-780 GCF_011630105.1 Anneissia japonica
AAAAGATTGGGTTTTTTTTCCCGAGTACATTGTCTACTCTTCTCTGATTGGTCAGTTGTTTTATTGAAACTCGAAAAGGTTCATTATTAACATGTCATACAATATTTGACCTGAAACGTAATTGAATGACATTAATTAACCTATTTATGATTATAATAATCATCTGACCATATCACAACTGGTAAAGTCAATATTTGATTATGTAAAGTAAACATATGTTTTTATGACCATCTCTAATTTGGCTTCAAAATCACCTTGACCTAAAATGGTCAAGGTGATTTGACCATTTTATATATAGCTGCCTGGCGTATTATGCATACATCACAAAATATGTTGTCGTATTTGTGGCAGCCATCTTGAAATTAATGATACCCACATCAAATAAGTGTACCTGTATGCATCAGAACAATTTTAGGATTTGCAAATATATTTTAGAAAAAAAAAATATGCTGAAATATGTTGAAAAGATCCAAGTTTTTTTCAATTTTTGGTTAAAACTAGCCATTTTTGGCAGCCATTTTGAAAAAAACACACTTCCCCTATGTGGATTTTCCAGACTTTTTTGTATGTTCATACAGAGACCTTAAGAAAATACACTGTGCAAACAGAAATTCTGTTGCAATTTTTTCAACCCTAAGATGTATTTTTCTTGTACTACATTACATTGTTTACAGTGTCCCACATTGATTCCTGTGGTTTGACCAAGGAGGGTTTGACCATGGAGGTATTATTGAGAAGGAGATCACTCGGCAACAGATCCCTTTGACGCGACAAACCTAT
>NW_022705496.1:0-1510 GCF_011630105.1 Anneissia japonica
TGCGATCGCGTCTTGCCAAGGTCTGCTCTTCACCGAAGGCATCGTCAGAAAGACTAAAGTGGGGGAAGTAGAGGGCACGAGGAAATTCTCTCTTCTTCGAAGACTGCGCGGAAGACGACGACGACAAGAACAAGAACAACAACAACCACAGCAAAAACAACCGTAAAAAAAAAAAAAAAATTTCGCTCCACTGGAAGTTTACCATCCCGCGCGGTCATGCGTTTAGGATATTCCAGAGGATGAAAACGAAAAACATGAGCTACATGTCCTAGAGAATGGATTCAAGCGGACGCGTGCACGGTTACTGCAGGTTCGCCGGCTGGACGTCTGCTGCAGAGGCCAGGTTGGCAACGGCCGGCGCCTGGTTGACGCCGTTGCAGAACGAGACGGCCGTGTTGGAAGCATTCAACTCAACCGGTGACACCGTGCTCGTCGGCACCGCTAGAGATCTAAATCACGTGCACGACGACGACGACGACGACAACGACGACGTGGAAATACAGATTGAACGAAATTGAACGAAATCGTTCTCGGATAAGTCTAGCATCTCGGCCAGAAGCCTGGAACCGCATCCCGGTCTCAAGTAGGGTATGACTGGCATCAAAACGTCGATGTCCTGTATGGTTCGTCTCTTCCACGGTTTCATCGGAATTCCGGATTCACGGATCCATTCGGCTAGCGCCACGCTGACCAGAAACTCCTGCCACGATTTGGAACAGGTTTCCAGCACTCTGTTCATCATCTTTTCCGAACAAGAAGAAGAGGAGGAGGAAGAGGAGGATTGAAAGCGCGCTCCGGTTTCGGTCGGTATCGATCCCAACAGCACGTTTCCGACGAGGGCGTTCAACGCGGAAACCGCAGATTCGACACCCGGGTACGCCTTCGCGTCGAATCTGCACACCAGCATACTTCTGCTGTCACCCACGTCTTCGGTGATGATGTCGGGGACGCCGCGTTGGCCGCTGTGTCTCTCGGCGATCATTCGTTTTCTCATGTTCTCTTTCTCGATCCGGCATTTTTCGAGCTCCCCCAACAGCTTCTCGCGTTCGTCCACCGTCTTGGTCTTGCGTGCATCGTCCAACAGAGACACGGCCATCGGCATGCCGATCGTTCTCGCTCTTATAAGATTTTCGACGGCTGCTTCCGTGACCCGGTTCTCTTCGCTGTTTTGGTTGTCGTCGTCGTCGTCGTCGTTCGCACCGTCACCGCCGCGCTTCGAGTTCGGAGGTCCGGTTACGATGACATGCGATGCAGAGTTACGGACGGCCGCCAGATGATACTCTTCCAAAAGTCTGACGTACTCGCAACTTCTGAAAAGATACGACACCGCGCTACTGGTTCGACCGTCCACATCCGGGTGGTCCCAGATTACCATGCGTACGGGCTCGCCCGTCATGACCTGGCGACCGTACAGAACGCCTTCGTCGTCCCTGAACACGAGACAATCGTCCACGTCGACTACCAGGGGAACGCCGTCCTTGCACGTGGTGGGGACGAAACCGTATATCCA
>NW_022705497.1:0-854 GCF_011630105.1 Anneissia japonica
GCACGCACAATTGATTGTTTTTCATGACAATCTGCTCCGTTTATTATTGACAAACAGCAGGCATCATTGCATTGCCATGCGCTCACGAAGGGTGGAGGTGGATTCTTTGGCTGACGGCCATACAGCGCAGTGTGCATCCGGCTTTCGATTTTAAGTTGGAGACCAAAACCAGATGCTGCACCAACCCCTCTATCCAATATTGTAGGTAGTTTAAGCAAAACATGTTAATTTTTGTTTGATTGTAGGTTCGCATCGATGGTCAAGTAAAACGACTCTCTGAAGAGGAGTCAACACAGTATTTTAACTCACGACCAAGATCAAGTCAAATAGGCTCAATAGTTAGCAATCAAAGTCAGCCGATACCCAGTAGACATGTAAGCATTACAATAATATACACATTCTTATTTGCATGGTGTAGATGTTAATAACTTGGGATGTGTAGGTGTTACAAAGTGCTTTACTTTGTGTCTCTTTTTCTCTACTGATAATTTGTTTGGTTACAATTTTTATTTTTGTTGAAACAATATCATTGGAAATGAACTTTACTAAAGGTTTCATCAGCGCCCATAGTCATGGTTGAATGACCAGCTAGATGCTCTTCTGGTCACTGGTAGTTGAGCTTGAATGGATGCATGGCACATGACCTTTGCTTGACGTAATTAGAAAAGCTCCGGCGTAGCCCCAGTGGGACTTTGATCAACATCCAGAAACTTGTGTAGGATATGGAGTGATATCTTTCTGCCTTTTATCTCCATTTATCACACTTGTCACCTTTTCTTATCATCATATTGCCTTTTTTTTTGCCAGGGTTTCTGCTTTATACAATATTCTTCTCCAGTTCAAACCATTTTCTC
>NW_022705498.1:0-840 GCF_011630105.1 Anneissia japonica
CAGAAAATATATCCTAGGGCCGCCACTGATTAGACGTACAGTTCGCTGTTCTAACCCTATTTATTTATTTATTTATTTCAACAATATTTTACGAGGGTGGTCCATCAAGCCGGAGCTGATCATTAGGGACCTTCAATATATAACACAATTAACAAAGGAAATATAAATAGAAAAACAAAGAAATTAAAATGAAAAAAATAAATAAATAAATAAAAATTGTAAAAAAATAAATTAAAAATTTAAAAAAATAAAATAACTAAGTAACAAAGGAAAAGAAATTATTACATATAAATATATTATATAAATAACAATTTAAATTAAAATCAAATTGACTATAAAATAATTAAAAGCAGAATGAAAAGGCACAAAAAAGCAAAAAATGACAAAGTTAAAAATAAAATTTAAATATATTTATAAGTTAAAATAATAATAACATAACACAAGTAACAAAGGAAATATAAATAAAGAAATTCAAATGAAAAATTATAATAAAAACCAAGTAACAAAGGAAAAGAAATTATTACAATATATATACATATTATATAAATAAAATTTAAATTAAAATCAAATTAACTATAAAATAATTAAAAGCAGAATAAGGCAAATAAAGAAAAGCAAAAAAAACGAAGTAAAAATAAAATTTTAATTTTAATTTTAAAGTTTAGGGCCAGTCTGAAGAAAAAAAAGAGACAGAGGGGTGGGGGGAGCGAGAGAGAGACACACAGAAGGAAAAAAAAACTAAACCAAGGAAAGAGAGAGATAGCTTTTGAGGTTAGATTTAAATGATGAGATGCTTGAAGAATTTCTGATTTTTAAAGGGAGTGAGTTAAAGAACGGGGG
>NW_022705499.1:0-1077 GCF_011630105.1 Anneissia japonica
TTTTATGAAGTATCAAGGTAGTACCTCTACATTTACCTAGGCATCCAAGAACTTCAAATCTCAAACTGATGTGGTCCTCCCAAGTGAGTGGATGAATACGAATGAACTGAGCGTTTACAGGAGTTGAGAACATATTTGTGATTTCAGTGTCTCGATCTGTATTTGCAGTAAACACCTAAACAATATGCAAATTGAGAATCATGAGTAAGCCTTATTCAATTAAATTTAAATAATGATAATAATAATAATAATAATAATAATAATAATGATAATGATAATGATAATAATAATAATAATAATAATAATAATAATAATAATAATAATAATAATAATAATAATAATAATAATAATAATAATAATAACATGACTCTTATATAGCACATTCCGCAAGGAAAAGCCTCGATGAGCATATATAAATAAAACAACAAGCAATAAAATAAAATAATTTAACTAAAAACAGTTCGGATATGCAAGTGTGCTACCGGTAGGTTTCCAGAACAGGGCCTCCGCCCACCGACATCGAAGTATGAGTAAATATTTGTAACTGAAATACACAACAGCTAACATAATCTAAAATGCTCTTACTGTGGTATCTGTGGTTAATAATATATTGCGAACTCACTGTGTCAATTGTGTTAAATGTGCTGCCATCAACACTGTAAAGAACTTTATATGATGTCACCCATTCATCATAACCGAAGTGGCCTTGAGTGATTACTCCAGTTATTTCAGTCAAGGCACCAATATCAGCTTGTATCCACTGATCAAGGTCATTGCTGCTTGCTGCCCAGGCTTTTGTTGAGTGTAGTCTAGCACGGTAAGGCTTGTGTTCATTGTTGTATTGACTTGTTGCTTTAAGTTGGTTATCAGGAATGGTTCCATCTTCAACTCCAAGCGGATCGGTGCAGGAGTCTAAACATTTATGGTTAAGATGCATTCCATTATATATTTATATTCAACAATATTTTACAAAGATATAGCAAAGAGTATAAAATTAGCATAGGCTTACTCTTTGGATGTAGCCATTGCCAATATTTTAAACATCAGGCATTATATAGGCCTACTTTTTTACAATAT
>NW_022705500.1:0-514 GCF_011630105.1 Anneissia japonica
TACACCCATTCATATAGGCTTAATTCTACTTGGAGTGTACATTGCACTGCATTTTAGACCTGTACATGAAATAAGGTTTAGTTATGATACCCAATACATGAACATTATTAAATCACAAAAATCATCCTTAGAAGTGAATATGTACGTAGACGAGATTGTATGAAGTCTAGGCCTAACGGCTTGTAAGATTAAATTATAAAGTTAATTATTGTTGTTTGTATTTGTTTATGATGCCGCTGTACTATAAGACCCAATACAGTACAAGAACAATATTAAATCACAAAAAATTGTAACTCATAATTTTTTGAAATATATATGTACCTAGGCGAGATTGTATGAAGCATAGGCCTTACGGCTTATATTAATTTATAGAGATAATTATTGTTGTTTGTAATTGTTTTTTAAATACTCAATTTTAACTTTGAAATTTACAGTAAGGAGTAGGGAGAGCAAAAATGGAACATGGTGAAAAGCTTTGTAATAAATATTTCATTTATTTTATTTATATCTTGCA
>NW_022705501.1:0-916 GCF_011630105.1 Anneissia japonica
ATAGCGCTGCGTGCGCGTAGCTTTGCCGAGTGATCTCCTTCTCAATAATACCTCCATGGTTATAGCCTGGTCTACCAACCAATGGAAGGAAGCCAATGTAATACCGATCCCTAAAGAAAATTCTCCGACAATAGACAAGTTGCGCCTAATTTCACTAACCCGTGCCTCGTTAAAATTTCTGAAGGTCGAGTTTGCAAATGGATAGTTAATGCAATTAATTCACAGATTGATCATAAACAATTTGGGAACTGCAAAGGCTTATCCACCATCCACTGTCTAATTGATATGTATCATCATTTGATTTCGGGTGCAGAAAAACCGAAAAATGTTAGCACACTAGTGCTAACCGATTTTTCGAAAGCTTTCGAGTTAGTTGACCACAAAATCACTGTCTCAAAATTACTCGAACTAGGTACACCTCCGTCACTAGTACAGTGGGTGGTGGACTTCCTTTCCAAAAGAAAACAAAGTATTAAATATAATAATACTTTTTCTGATTGGATTGAACTAAATGGTGGGGTACCTCAAGGTACTATTATTGGTCCCATTGCTTTTTTAGCTTTGATTAATGATGCTCTTTTAAATACAAATAACAATCAAGTAAAGGTTTGCAAATATGTAGATGATCTCACAATTGGGGAAAATAAGACCATTGGAGATTTCTCGACAATGCAAGAAAATTTAGACTAGCTTCGTGAGTGGTCCATTAGCAGGCCCGTAGCCAGCATGCTTCAAGGGAGGGTTCTGGGCGTGGAGTCCAGGGGTCCGCCAAAGGGCCCCGGGTGGGGGTCAAGGGGGGTGGGGTGCTAAGCCCCTGTGGGGGCCGGGGGCGAAGCCCCCGAAGCCAGAGTATTTATACGATTTTAAAAGCATGTACATGTCATTTAAATGCATGTTCATGTATATTTAAATACTT
>NW_022705502.1:0-1259 GCF_011630105.1 Anneissia japonica
CTAAAGGATAATAAATACAACTGATTAACATAGTTTATTATCAACCCAGGACCAATTTTCTTCCGCGTTTATATCACCAGATTTCAAGCTTGAGAATTAAAGGCCAACTCAGACAGCGTCGGCCGACGCAGCCCGAGACCCGATTTATCGTCGGGGACAGTCTTAAGCCGTCGTGAGAAATATTAAACACGTTTAATATTCTACTACGCGACTGCCCCCGACGCACACCATCGCGTCTGCGTTCAACTCACACAGACCCGACGCGACAACAAATCGCGTCGGGCTGCGTCGGCCGACGCTGTCTGAGTTGGCCTTAACACGTTTCAAATAAGAAATCCATTTTACTAAATAACCGACAAGATACGTGTTTATAGCAAGGCCGACCCCACGGAGATCTATCAACTGGCTCACGGGGACAAACCGAGGCGACATTCTTAGTAAGATATTGTAAACAAT
Source organism: Anneissia japonica (assembly GCF_011630105.1). Taxonomy (NCBI): domain Eukaryota; kingdom Metazoa; phylum Echinodermata; class Crinoidea; order Comatulida; family Comatulidae; genus Anneissia; species Anneissia japonica. The sequence continues at coordinate 457 of NW_022705502.1, forward strand.
CCTAAAGAGTTTGAACGTCACCTTCTTCAATGTAGGAAATATAATGAATCATTTCAATAACAAAATTGCCGAAAGTCCTATGTTTTTTTGCATAGTGTCTCAACTTCAAACGTTATAAAGGCCTAATTAAAATATAAGAAATAACTTGTAATATACAATAGGCCTAAGTCTGAAAGGCGCATTCATATCCAACTGATACTGTATCGTATATAGGATAGACCTATAGGACTATCTGATATATAGTGGCCGCAGCGGGACACGGTGGTACGCATGCACTCCATATTTTATTCCTGATCGAAACAATACCGTAATTGGTTGCAATGTCTCGACCAAAAACCCCAAATCCCAGGGGCGGATACAGGATTTTGCAAAAGGGGGAGGGGGAACCAAAGTAGGCCTAACGATGGACGACCAATCGAGTTGTGTAGCACCTAGCGGGGGTGGGTTTGGGAATTCCGAAAATAGGAAGATTTTTTGAAATGGTACGCCCTTAAAAGCTCTTACAGGGCATCTTACAACAAAAAAAGGCATCTACTATTACTCCGTCGCACACCAGGCAAGTTGGAATCGTTGAATCACCTTTCTACAAAACTGAGTATCCATATGACAAATATCTAAAAAAAAAAATTAAAAAAAATTGTGATATGGGGGGATATGGGGGGGGGGGTGTTGTCGCAGGCACCGCCCTTAATTCAGTCTGAAACCAAACTCATCAAACTGATAATATGACGATATTACATTTATGGAAAATCTGCTATCAATGTTTATAAAAGATGATGATGGAAAGTAAAGGTGGTCTTTAA
>NW_022705503.1:0-991 GCF_011630105.1 Anneissia japonica
AAGAAGGAAACTCCGCTTTTCAATTGTCTTAGGCGCAGGTTTTTTGACAAACAATGACCTTTCAGGGGTCATATTGCTGTCAAGAATATGAATTGGCTGCTTCGCAGCAATAATTATATTAATATGTCCTTTATTCGAACACTGTATTTACCTTTCCTTGATGATTTATATATAATTTAACAGTGAGAACGGTTATCTTGATTTATATATATATATATATATATATATATATATATATATGTATATATATATGTATATAAATCAAGATAGCCGTTAACACTGTTAAATTATGTTTATTAAAATAATAATGGCGGCTATTTTATTTCAAAGTAATACAAATGATAAAATGGTAATTCATGGTAAAAGAGCACTTATTATTCGAACACTGTATTTACCTTTCCTTGATGATTTATATATAATTTAACAGTGTGAACGGCCATCTTGATTTATATATATATATATATATATATATATATATACATATATATAAATCAAGATAGCCGTTAACACTGTTAAATTATGTTTATTAAAATAATAATGGCGGCTATTTTATTTCAAAGTAATACAAATGATATAATGGTAATTCATGGTAAAAGAGCACTTAATAAAATTACCAGAAATGTGTCATAATAGTGACAGCTATTTTTAACATAGTGTATGCAATATAGTAATTAAAATAACATAATGGTAAATAATGGTAGTCAAAAAGAGCGCTTAATAAAATATAATACACCAGAAATATTCGTGTGACAGATGTAGATATATCTGTACAGTAAGCCTAGTTAAGATGTATGCATAAAGGAGTATATCGCTGACAAAGCCTAGGTCTTTATTTAGTCCCTTTACATGTGATTTAAGGTACAGGATCCAAATTCAGCACTGTGCTGAAATACGTCAACAATTGGTTTCTGTCACTCGTGATAGTCTCACTACATATGATAGAACCGGAACATACGTGCCCGCATCCCATATATATGCCAAATTTATATAT
>NW_022705504.1:0-502 GCF_011630105.1 Anneissia japonica
ACACCTTAATTGGAGTTTTGACTTGGATTGCCTGTCCTATATTGAAACACTATCATATTTTCATATTTTTTTAAAGAAAAATTATGTCCAAATATGGAGCATTCCAATCCAAAGTACAATTTTCAACAATGAGTCATTAAGTGAATTTTTTTAATAATTTAGCTCTAATCTTCCGCTCTGATTGGATAGTAATTCTGAGTCCCAATTCATGAATTAGAGATACAGTTGTGTCTCATATTTGGCCTCTGAACTTTTGAGGTTCGCCACACATAAGCTACATAATTCTAAACATCTACTTTCAGTGGAATTATGAGTTGGGAAGGTAAATCTCAATACTTATAGTAGTATTCCATATATGGGTATATGTGTTTTTGAGTGGGCTTGCCCTTTAAATCCATTTAGCTACTTTGCATAATGGTAATCATTCTACAATCCTGACTGGCAGAATTCAAGGAACGTATACAGCTTGGCTTTTTAGTGTGACTCAGTTGAAACAAAATGG
>NW_022705505.1:0-929 GCF_011630105.1 Anneissia japonica
TATTTTATTTGAAATGTAATATAGATTAAAGATGGAAAAATGAATGAAAACAATTGAAAAAAAGATTGACAATAAAGGTGGGTGACTCCCACGAAAGACAAAAAAAAAAACTTGAGCCAATATAAGTAAACCAAACCGTCCGTCCATCGCATCTACCACTTGCCAAAGTAACTGAAAACTGGTAGGCCTACTACTGTTCCATGATGCGGGTAGGATTATTGGTCTGTGTATGATTGATTTAATCACATGATACGAAAATCTTCACATTTTATTATTAAAGTAAACTGAAGTTATAATGATCACAGCATCGATGCATACATACAAAATATTATTTCTTTCTTATTATACTGATCTACGGGTATTATTACCACTCATTCGTAAAACCTCTTGAGGCGTAGGTTTATAGCCTTAACAAAAATGGCGCTTTACGAAGGTGCTTTCTTGGTCGTGAGTCAGTGATATTTAATCTAATATAGTTCTGGATTCGAATCATGTCATAACATTAATAGTTTTCCCGAACTTGTGTTTCGATAATGATATCTATCTTAATATAGGCATTCTATTCATTCGTGTTTCTGTTGTAAATTTTGCTTTCAATTTGATTAATTGCTTTTCGTTTATGTTTTGTTCTTTTTTGTATGCAAAATTAAGTAGTCTGATGCGTGCCACTGCTACAAAAGTGAACAACTCTCTAAGTATCATTAGAGCGAAACTTTGATAATTTTGAACATCAAGCAGCTATGGCTTTCAAGTTTTTAAACAAATAGCTCTACTTTAATAGTAGCAATACTGAAAATGATTGATAATTAAAAGTGTTTTTCTGAAGTTATATATAGGATTAAAAATATTTAATATCCAGTGTAGGTTATGTTAAATCATATCCAAAAAAAATCGTGAAACTGTACTTTAGGTTTGTTAAATAGGCATGG
>NW_022705506.1:0-937 GCF_011630105.1 Anneissia japonica
CTGTTTTCAAATACTTTTGCTGGTGATACAAGCATTTTCCCTGATATTTCTAATGTATTATATCATTACAGTGGCAGATTCAAGGTGGGAGGGGGTGGGAGCTCCCCAAATTGTTCAACATTTTTTTAAATGAAGATACAGTATAAGGAAAATTATATTTAAATTTTGAGAGTGCGATTTCAGGCCAACCAGAGGTGCCATAATCACAAATTTTCTTACCTCAGCCTTAAACCATGGTGGGGCTAAGGTGGTATAGATCCTACATCTGTGAAAGTCACCCAGCCCCCTCTATTTTGAATTGCTTGATCCGCCACTGCGTTAAATGATAATGCAGTGGGATTTTTGATAACCTTCCCTTGTGCTTGAATGTTTAGTTCCGTTCTGACAGAAAATTGTTTACATTGATGTGAAATGTTGGAAATCACTTGCAACTTCTCTACTGTAGGGTATGACAAAGCTGAAGTACTTGGATATCAGTTGGAATGACTTGACAAACACACGTGATGATCTGTCTGTTCTTCGTAAGCACGCGAGTGCATTGACAACATTAGATCTCAGGCAAAACAATTGGCAAAAGGCAAGTGCATTTGATGTTCCAAAACTTGGTTGTGTGTATTTTGACTGTACTGCACACTTAAATTACTTGAAATATTACATATTATAATTATGTTTCTCATTAAATTCAGCCTGAAGGTCTTCGTTTACGAGCTATTGGAAGACTTAAATCATTATGCAATTTCAATGGGGAGGCTGTGACGGAGGCTGAAGCTACTGCAGCGCTACGTATGGCAGCAGGCTCACGTATATCACAGGTATCTCTGCTGGCGCACTCTCGTCTGGATCAGGGTAGACCCCGCAGCCTCAGTTTAGCGTCGTTCGCTCAGCTTGTGACGTCAATGAGCCGTCAGAAACCTGACAGAGTCAGTGAGAATGACAG
>NW_022705507.1:0-917 GCF_011630105.1 Anneissia japonica
ATGATCAGTTAAGGGATGCTAATTCGCAAAATATGGTGATTTTTAACTACGTGACCGTGATTTTTTTTTGGGGGGGGAGCACGCGCCCTCCCTTAGGTACGCCACTGATCACCACTACCATCCTATTTATCATCACCAATAACTAACATCCTCCTATTGACATTAAGATCATCAGCTAAACACTGCCAGTAATTTCAACCACCTTCATTATCAATGTCATCTTCACAATTCTTTAGTGTAAGTCAGTTTACAATCAAATTTTATCTAAGGAAAAAAAATTAATGAAATTAATATTCATTCTAAGTGTTAATATAAAATTAGGCCTTGTCAATTGCACATTTTTATTTTTTAGTTTAGTTTAATAAGTTTTATAAATAATTTTATTAATGTAACTCACAACCTTTTGTAAGAACACCCACAAGGTGAAAGAGTTGCATGATTAAATGAAGATTTTTATTATCATTACTATATAATATACTCCAAATATCAACATCATCATCATCACCCAGCAGTGGCCCCAGAAATTTGCCTACAAGGGGTCCAACATGTCCAACGGAGGGGTCTGAACCAAAGGGCCAACTAGAAATTTGGTCTGGTTGCAGAATAAAAAAATCCAGGTAGGGTTCACTGGGAGATTTTGTATGGCTTAGTATGGTCCAATTGTGCTCAGACCACAATATTAGGATTGGCAATCAAAATAACATAATTTGGATAGGCAAACTATTACTTTTTTGATTTTCAATCCAACAACCTCCTTGTGGCCATGGGGGGGGGGGGGGGGGGGCCGGCCCGTCCCCCCCCCCCCCCCCCCCACCATCATTTTTATCACTCACCACCTTACCCCTAAAAAAGAATCTTACTCTGTGCTAACTGATTGATTGAACTCTATAATCATATCACCATTAATAATACTATAT
>NW_022705508.1:0-3919 GCF_011630105.1 Anneissia japonica
CCATCTTCGTGCTCCGTTCTGTTTGTATTTAAAAAAAAGAATAAAGAAATTTCCAAATAAAATATAAATAAAATATTCCACTTAAAAAAGTCAAACTTTGGACCACCTTATCAAACTGAAATGATTCTTATAATAGTATTATATGGTATGCCAACACACAAGATAAAAGTAGCCAAGGATTGATAACAATACATACGTTATGTTGGTTCTTATCTGTAATTTGTGGAAAACTTATTTACACTTAAAGGCCATTATAACACATTTAATGGCAATTTTCTACTTGGTGATCCGTAATTTTTCTGAAACAAAAGTAATTCAAAACAAAATATATATAAACATTCAAAACAATGTCAATTAATGGACCACTTTAGAAATGTAATCATACTATGCCAATATCCAACAAATGCAGTAGGCTGTGTGGATAACAATGTACGTTATGTTTGTTCCTACCTGTTAATTTGTAGAAAAGATTGTAGGACAATTACTTGTACATCTCAAGTCCATTATAACAGGTGTACGGTAGCGAGTTCCCAATTGGCGTTCCGTTGATTTTATAAACAAAAAAAATTTCCATACAAAATATAAATAAAACAATCTAAAAACAGTCAATTTTTGGATCATTTTATAGAATTGTAATCATTATTATAATAATATTATACAGTATGCCAATTCCAAACACATACAGTTGGCTAAGTGTTAATAACTGTACAGTATTGCTATGTTGGTTCCTACCTGTAGGCCTAATCTGAAAAGATTGTCGGACGAATACTTGCACATCTAAGGTCCATTATAACACGTAGCGCTTGTCGCCCCGTTATTTTTGAAAAAAAGGTAATTTTCAAACAAAACTTTAATATAACATTCCAAATAGTATTAAATTTGGGACCATGTTATAAAACGGAAAATAACATTATAATATTATTATAGTATGACAATAGCCAACACGTACAGTGGGCTAAGTGGTGATAAAAATACAGATACGTTATGTTGGTTCCTACCTGAAATTGTGTAAAAGTTGTATGACGAACACTTGTAGATGTAGTCCTAACACGCACTGTAGTGATTTCCCACTTGGTGCTCCGGTTTTGTTTTTGCATTTAAAAAAAAAATAGAATTTACAAACAAAAAATAAATAAAAATGAAATAAATAATTTGTGAAAAGTTGTAAGACGAATACTTACACATCTTAGGCTATGATAACAAATAAGGCAGTGGTTTTCCTCTAGGTGCTTCGTTATTGTTGTTTAAAAAAAAGGGATTTCAAAACAAAATATAAATTTAAAAAAATCCTAATAATGTCGAATTTTGGATCGCTTTATAGCGCTGTATTATTATTATTATTATTAGGCCCATTATAATCATCATCATAATGTTTGGAGTTTTGTACAGCTCCTCGATTATTAAGATAATTTAATATACAATACAGTATTGTGTTGTGTGATTGTATCGAATACAGTATACCAGGAAAAAGTAAAATTTCACTGTTCCTTGAGTATACTGATTCGGTTCTAGATAACAGGATAATAATTGTACCTGTAATTTGTAGAAAGGATATAGGACATGCAATCACGCGGGTTGAATTATTTCGCAACTGCGATCGGGGCTAGAATGCTGAAAAGTAAAGGAAAGTGAAAGTGTGAGAAATCATTAAAAGTAATGATAACGTACAATAACATTTTTTTTTAAAGTCTTTTTTTATTTAAACAACTTTTCAAATGAGTGACTCTTCCGGTAAGGCTGATAAAGTTGCAGCATTGTCCAGTGAAAGATATTCGATACAAAACTTAAAAAATTGTAAAGGATGAATATCCTAACATATGATTATAAATATATACATTTATAAATTTAAGTATGGAAAGGTTTTATGTTAAATATCAGTATAATCCAAAATACAAATTGTCAAAAGAAACACAAGCATGATAATTATAATATTTTGAAAATATGAACAAGCTGTGCAAAAACTTACCCATGACATATGAACTGACCCTTGCTTTTGCATATATTGTCTTAGTCTTGTGTTATTTATTTATTTATTTATCTATTTATATATTTATCTATTTATCTATTTATCTACTTATCTACTTACTTACGTATATTTATTTATTAATTTATTATCTTATTTAATTATTACTTACTTATTTATATATTTATTTATTTTATCTATTTACATATTTATTTATTTATCTATTTTAATATTTATTTACTTATTTACTTATTTACTTGCTTACCTACTTATTTATTTACCTACATACTTACTTACTTCGTGACTTCCTTACTTATTTATTATTGATTGATTATTTATTAATTTATATATTTAGTTTTTTATATATTTACTTATTTACTTAGTTATTTAAATATTTATTTATTTTATCTATTTATCTATTTATATATTTATTTATTTATTTATTTATTTACTTATTGACATACTTACCTACTTATTTATCTATTTTTCTACTTATCTATTTACTTATTAATTAATTAATTTATTTATCCATTTATCTATTTCCCTATTTATCTATATATCTGCTTATCTACTTATCTATTTACTTATTATTAACTTACTTTCTTATTAATATATTTATTTATTTTCTCTATTTATTAATTTACTTATTTTTTTATAGTTTTTTTAAATTTATTTACATTTTTATTTATTAATCTATTTTTATATTTATTTATTTACTTAATTATTTACCTACTTATTTACTTACTTATTTACTTACTTACCTACTTACTCACTCACCTACTTACTTACATACATACTTACTTACCTACATTTATCTATTTATTTATTTATTTACTATTGATTTATTTATTATTTATTAATTTATATATTTACTTATTACTTATTACTTACTCACTTATGTACTTATTTATTTATTTACTTATTTACTTACATACTTACCTATTTATCTAATTATCTACTTATCTATTTACTTATTTATTTAGTTGTTATTCATCTATCCAGTCACATCTATCCATTTATCTATTTATTCATTTTTTTATCTATTTACCTATTTATTTATATATCTACTTATCTACTTACTTATTTGCTTTTGTACTTACTTATATCTTGATCATTTACTTACTTATTTACTTAGTTATTTAGATCTTTATTATTTATTTATTTACTATTTATATATTTATCTATATTCTATTCATCCATTTAGTTTATTTATTTATCTATTTACTTATTTACTTACTAATTTACTTAGTTATTTAGATCTTTATTTTGTTATTTACTTACTTATTTATTTATTTATTTACTATTTATATATTTATTTATATTCTATTCATCTATTTAGTTATTTATTTATTTATTTATTTATTTATCTATTTACCTATTTATCTACTTACATACTTATTTGCCTAATTTACTTAATTGTTTACTTATTTATTTACTTATTTATTAATGTATTTACTTATTTATGTACTTATTTACTTACTTATTTACTTATTTATTTATTTATATACTTTTTTGGGTTTTTTAAAATTTATTTTTGCTTTAGTTTATATATTTTTTTTTTTTTTTTTTCTTTTTTTTTTTTGCTTTTTTTTTGTTTGTTTCTTAGTAACGCTCCTAAAAGGCTGTTTAAAACAAAGGTCTATCAATAGACTGGCAAACAGGAGTTACCCTTTCACAGTCTGCCACGAGGTCCAGAGTGCTTATGACGTAATCGAGAGGTGGTCGTTCTCCTGCATTGACCCTGATGCAAGCGTCTCCGACGGCTGACATGTGGATGTTTCCAATGGCAGTTCCCAACACTTTGATTCCGTATCCCAGTGAAAAGATGTCAGTTTGAACTGAGTCACTGGCACCGTGTACAATTTTCTCGATTGGAGTCTCGGGATGTTTAGATATGTAAAGATCTTTTTCAGCTTCTGATTTGAAGGACATTTTTTTGCTGCGCCTTGGCTTTTG
>NW_022705509.1:0-650 GCF_011630105.1 Anneissia japonica
TCTGTTTAAAAAAAATTCATTTATAATTCGTTATGTCTTGTCATGTTATTGATTTTTATAAAAAATTAAAATAAATAAAATTAATGAAAATGAATGTGGTAGTTTAGTCAAGTAAATTATATGATAAGCGATATGCCTATACATTAACACTCTGATCCAAGAAGAGTATGACGTAATCAAGCACGAATAACTTACAGAGCTATAATAGAAGCCTTTAGGGACGCCTGCTTCAGCCCAAACATTATTTGGCTGATAATAGATTTGATACCGTTTCCCAGTCTCCGGTTCCAGATGGATTATCCCGGTCATACCATGGGGTCCACGTTTCTGAATTAATAAGAATTTAACGATTGACTTGCGAGCCTTTGACTTGATCAGTTTTAAATACGCTCACCTCAGCCAAATAATGTTTGGGCTGAAGCAGGCGTCCCTAAAGGCTTCTATTATAGCTCTGTAAGTTATTCGTGCTTGATGTACGTCATACTCTTCTTGGATCAGAGTGTTAATGTATAGGCATATCGCTTATCATATAATTTACTTGACTAAACTACCACATTCATTTTCATTAATTTTATTTATTTTAATTTTTTTATAAAAATCAATAACATGACAAGACATAACGAATTATAAATGAATTTTTTTTAAACAGA
>NW_022705510.1:0-500 GCF_011630105.1 Anneissia japonica
TTCGGCAACGATTCGTACTTGGTTTTGCTTATTTGCGTATTTCGCCCGTCGTTCCGTTTGTCCCGGGGAGATGCCATCTTCGTCGAAAGTCTATCGCTGGCAACGAGGAAAGGAGGAGTCCAAGAAAGCGAAGAGAACGGATGCGAGATACGAAGCGCTTGTATCCGAACGCAAATGGGTGATACTGGAACGGTTTTCTCCAGGAGACGATTGGAGCGCTCCGCTGCCTACCTTGCACGTTACTCCGGAGACGATGTCCAAAGAAATGACGAGCAAACCTAGCTGGAAGGTGATATTGGGAGAGTACGCGTCGCACCCGCTGAGCGTCCTCGGGGTCACGCTGCTGCCGAGTCGCAACGACAACTCGAACCTCGCGTTCGGCGAAGTGTTCGACTGGCCGGACGGCGTCGGGCGTTTCTCGGACGCCGGTATGTTGTACGACGAAACGAGAGACTCCGTGATCATCAAAGGGAAACCGATCAGCAGGGCGGATTCGTCTA
>NW_022705511.1:0-528 GCF_011630105.1 Anneissia japonica
TGCCTAAGTAAGTTTTTGTTCTGCTGTTGAAAATAAACAGTTCTGTGTGCTAGTTGTGCTCACATTTATCCATCAAACATGTAAAGGTAAAGGTAGTCAAAACGGTATAGTCCAGCGTGCCCATCTAGTTTCCATTTCTGTTTAGGACGGACTGTGCAATTAATGACTTGAAGTACTATTTAAAATCTTCAGAAGTGATTAGCATAATTAAAAGCAGTACCTTATATGTAGCTGCTTAATTGATTTTTAAAAAATAAAAAAAATATATTAGAAAGAAATGTAGATGTAAAGCAAATAATAGAGGAAATTAAATTAACTAGTGATTATATAAAGCGTTTTTAATTAATAGTGGAACATAATTTTTAAGTGTCTTTTTTTTTATATATAAATCTCAATGTCAGCTATGAAACCCGTTTTTACCAAATATATTACAAAAAAGCACTCGAAATAATAACTATAGGCCTATATAAAAATAGGTAAATATTGTAAATAGTGCAGTTTTTAAATTAGCAATTAATAAAGTACCAA
>NW_022705512.1:0-1246 GCF_011630105.1 Anneissia japonica
GTACGTAGTGTGTAAATGGATGGAATTAGTTGTATGGGGTTGTAAGATAATTGCTTTTGCTGGGTTATGCTTGTGTGGGTGTGTGTGATGTATAAGATAGGTGTGTATGTATAATATGATGCATGCATATACAGTATATATGTATGTATATATACTGTATATGTATTTGTGTGTACATATTGTATAAGTTTTCAGTTTGGATGCAAATTGGTTGTTTTGTTTGCTCTATATTTTGTTTTTTTGTTTTATTCTGTTTACTTTCACTTTGGATGGGCGTTTCGATTAATTTAACCACTACTTTAAGTTTTATAACTGTGTACTCTTTTATACATGCACTTTGGTTGGTCATTTTTAGTTAAGCATTTCTTAAAATTCTACACTACAGATAATACACTGTTAAAAAAGTGTAACTTTCGAATAAATTAGCTATAATTATAATTTAGCTCTTGTATAGTGTTTTGAAGCACGGTTGTAAATTACTGTTATAGAAGTAGGTCTAATATTTGGGTATCACGAAATTTTGTGTTATCACTATCATTAAACTAGTTTTTAACACAATGAACTGAGTTTTTATTATTAAAACAACATTTGTATGCGAAAATATAAACGGTAGTCTATTTTTCTATTATATTTATTTTAATACTTCACAAATTAAAGTACAATACAATTCTCCCTCTTATGGATTTAAAATAATTAAACTAGTTTTACAAAATGAACTGAGTTTATATTAATAAAATAACATTTTAATTTTTTAAAATTTTTCTAGTGTATACTTATATTAATATTTTATAAATTTAAGTACTGTCACGCCAAAATTGGTCCGGGGACCGATTTTGGCCACTAAAATTTGTCAGGAGGACCGATTTTGGTCGGCCAAAATCAGTCCTTTATTTAATAGGAAAGAGGCTCTTTGGGTTAATATATGGGAGAACAGAAAGGGTCGACGTGCTAACTTCAATTTTACTGTCTTTCTAAAGAATGTCCAGAGATATGTTCTGCTTTTTATTTTAATCATATTCTTTACTTACATATGTTCATCCTATGTATATATAGGATTTAGAAGGCTGTTAGAAGGGGAAGGGTTGGGCCTGTCGCTGAACAGAAGAAAATTGAAAGAAAAAAAATAATTGGTCGCCCAATGCGCCTAAGAGTAATATTTTCGATAAGATAGTATAATACATACTCCAAGTATTGAAACACACGCCATCGTGTCAGGCTACATTTCGATATTAATTATGTCGTCAGT
>NW_022705513.1:0-900 GCF_011630105.1 Anneissia japonica
GGACTTTCAAAACTGTGCCAATAGCTGGCTACACCATTGACGATGACGAGGATGATGATGGATGACGATGAATATGATGATGAAGAAAATGATGAAGGATGAGCAGGAGGATGATGATTATGAGGATGATGATAACGACGATAGATGATCGATGAGGACGTGATGAAGATGAGGACGATGACGATGGATGAGTATGATGTGATGATGATGGTGATGATTACAACGATCGATGACAGTAAGGATGATTATGATGATTAGACAACAATGAGAATGATGATGACGATGACGAATAGGATGACGATGATGATGAGGGATGATGATAATACTGTAATGATATCAATAGTGGTGATAAAATATTATAAATAATATTATTATATAACAGTACTAACATTTTAATTCATTTCAATAATAAAATATAATTTTGAAATAATAAGAATATAATATAGTAATATACAATATAATAATATTAATAATGATTTCAACAATAATAAATAAGCATATACTACTATTAAAATAATAATATTTATATATATTCTATATGTGTACATTGCTTTGATAAGATTGTATTTTATACTTTGAGAACAACAACAATAATAATAATAATCTTTTCTACGATGAACGCCATCTTGGAAATTGGCATTATGATCATTTTATTCAAATTTGATAAAGACAGTAAAGAGTAACTAGTTAACTAAGTTTATTGTCAATTTTCACATTTACAGCAAAACTAGAAGTAACTAAAATAATACCATAGTTTTTTTCAATTTACCCTGATCCGAGTCCAGAAATTGAATTGTTGGGTCATTCGAAATTTCTTTTTCCAGTGGGTTTATATACTGATAGTTGTTTATTATTATTATTATTATTATTATTATTATTATTTATCATTATTATTATTAT
>NW_022705514.1:0-846 GCF_011630105.1 Anneissia japonica
CAACATCGCGGTCCGTCCCTAAAGAGACCCGCCAAGTGGGCTGATCAACTCGTTAATTCAGAGCATGTAGACTCGCGTATTCTACAGCTACGGCTAAACATTGGCATCACTGTGGTCTTTCCTTAAATAGAGCTGCCCAGTTAGCTGATGGGATTGTTGATTCACTGCATGAAGACTCCGCATGTTCCACAGACTCTCGCTACTGAAAATAACTTGTTACATACAGGTGAACGGTCTTCCTTGTGATGGGTGTGTTTTCTGTTTAGTTGGAATGGTTGTTGTTGGGCAAATACAGTGTAAAGGCAGGACAAGCTCGAGGTAAAGACCAAAGGCTAGGCTCCTATGCCTACTATAACTATAATTAGGGTCTTCTCATTCCTTTGATGCTTGAGTAATTGTGATTTTTTCACCGGAATATAAGCCTAGTTTTGGATAGGCCATTGAATCACAGGGCAGTAGTTTAAATGCATCCCCAGGTAAAATTCCCCCCTCCCTCGGGAACCCCGCGAAAAAAACAACATCTCCCACCCTCATCAATAAAAAAAAAAGAGAAAGGGAGATAATCTAATATCTTTTTCTATGTGCCCTTAGCTGTGTTAAGGAAAAAGGAATATAGGAAGCGATTTGTCTTGACTTTTCTTTAATGGGGGTTTTAGTGCACCTGGCAGCAGTCATTCCCGGTGGGAATGGGGAGATATATCCCCCCCAATATTTGACAAGGGGGATGGTCCATTGTATCATCCCCCCAATATTTTGACTATGTATGGGATAAAATGGAACCTTACACACTTCAAAAGACTGTCACAGAAATAATTTGCACTGTCTTATGCGCTTACAAAGATTAAA
>NW_022705515.1:0-952 GCF_011630105.1 Anneissia japonica
ATAGGTTTGTCGCGTCAAAGGGATCTGTTGCCGAGTGATCTCCTTCTCAATAATACCTCCATGCTCTGATAGAGAGAGTTTGGCCAACTTGGCGCATGGGCGCCATGTTGTCACCAAACAGCGTGCGCGCGTATAGCTTTATAACATTTTATAAAACACTGGCGCTGCATAAACTTTCTTTTATTATTCTGTTCATGAGGACAATTCAATTATGGGATTTTAACATATCATTGTAAATATCATATACTGTATAATCATATTTACCTAACTTTGGAATTAATTAATCAGTGACGTGTTGTATTATTTCGAGAAGATAAAGTGAGGACGATTCTTTAGTTTTTTTCGTTACGATTATCTTTTTGTTTTGAAAGTCTATCATCTAGGCCTATACCTAGTTGCTAGCAGCTATACTCTATATAGCATGAGGCTCCTAAGAATCAACACTCCGGGAGAAAGGTTTGTTGTGCAGACAGAGTAGGTTTGTGAATCGTCGGCGATAATATGTTAATTTCGCCTGTAAATGAATGATAAAAATATTAATAACATGAAAGTTTTCTAATTCAAATTGTATCTAGGCCTGTAGATATGACTTCGTAAACTAATTTATGAAATAAAATATGCTGGCCATCTTCAAACCAACAAATAGCCTAGGCCTATTTGTAAATTGTAATCTAAACAATAAATCAAAGTTGAAGAATTATTGCATTGAGAAATTTTTGTACAACATGCCTAATCATTCATAATCAAGAAGCTAGGCACTGTAAGTAAAATAGCAACATTCTCCACACTTCTGTTTATAATATTAGTGAGTTATAATATTATTATTACTGTATTATTATTAATTATTATTATTATTATAACTACTATTATAATTATTATTATTATTGTTATTATTATTATTATTATTTATTATTCATTATTTACTATTCATTGAAATTTTGATTTGTAATTT
>NW_022705516.1:0-1928 GCF_011630105.1 Anneissia japonica
TGCACATCACATACAAAGACTAATACAACAAGTTGCGTATCAGAGAGTAATTACCATGTTTTTACGCTTAAAATTTAAGAAACACCTGTAAAATCACTAAAGTATTTTCCAAAGTGTTAGAGGTATTGACCATGTATTCATTTTACACAATTATACACTATTATATGAACATTTTTTTTTCACTTTATGGTATTTTACTCGTTAAAAGCCACATGACATCATGACATTTGACCTATAAAAAATTAAATCATCCAATTGGTCTCTTATTTTGGACAGTCGGGGCGGATCCAGAAATTCCCTGGGGGGAGCAATAGGTAGTCCGTGGTGGATCCAGGATCTCAAAATAGAGTGAAGTGCAGTGATGGATTTTGATCGGGGCTGAGGAAAAAACAGTGTATGATTATTACACCTCTATGGCGAAATGGCAATCATATATCTAAATTTGATTATAAATTTCCCTTTTTTTCTAGATTTTCTTCAAAAAGTTTTGAACAAAATTAAGGGGAGCAGGGTCGGCCTGGCTAGGCTCCACTTGATTCTGGCGGAGTAGGCCACACATACCTCAACCCCATCATCGTTGGGGCGTGAGCAAATTTTAAGAATCTAGACGCTCGGAAATGAATCTCAGATGGTAAAAAGCAGAGTTCCTCGACAAAATTATTTAATTCCTATCGAAGGGAGCTATGCTACCCTTTCCTTGATACCCATCCCCTCATGGGCGTCCAAAGGTCTAATCGAAGACTTATTTTAGTGATTCTACTGGGATTTGCAAAGCAAACTATGATTATGACACCTCTATAGATGCCCAGAATCGGTACTCATTCAGACTTGCAATTTTAAAATTGTATTCATTAAAAAAAATTGACAGGTGTAGGGGTTTCTTTTGGCCTTTTTTACATCCTGATTTATGAAATTTGTGGGAAAAAAATCAGCGTCTGGTATATAGCATTGTTGTATTGGGTTCGTCGTCAATTAATTTAAAATCCAAAATTAGTGAGAGTTAAAAATCAAGCTCTCCTCACATTGCTGGACCAGCCACTAAACTCATGGTTACACTGCCTTTTCCTCTCCTTTACATTTTTCTCCCTCTTTTTTTCAGTGGGACTGACGGGGGTGGGGCACAGGCCCCGTGAGCCCCTGGATCTGCCTCTGACAGTGTGCATAACAATGGTGTGAGAGCAATGCTAAATAGAGAAGCTAATAGGCCTACTTAAATATTTATATCTTATATAAACGTGTTTTTTGACGTTGCAATTAGAAGCCGCTTCGTTTATTTGTTTAGCTTTCAGAAATGTAGTAAACAGGTACCGGTAGTTTAATACTGATTAAACATGTAATATGCATCAAACAGGTCTGTGTATTTGTCATATTATTGTATACGCTTTGCTAGAATCCTACCGTACACTCCGCTTCCTTTACAATCCCAAAACAATATTTTAAGATACTAAAATAAATGTACCCCTTTCGAAGGACAGCTGATCTTCAGTGAATTCTTAAATTTAGCACTCATGCAATTGGTATTGACAAAGATCTAGGCTTCATAAATGATCTTTTACTATTGATATTGATATATGGTATAATTTTCTCCATTTTCACTATAGTACCGTAAAACCTTGGCGCAGGCTTCTTTTTTGCGAAATTTGTATGGTTCGAGATGGATTCCTTTTAAGATGGGGCTTCTTTTTCAAGGCTACTTGCAAAGTAAAAAGAGAGCTGCTGTACATGTTGGTAATTGCTACTATAAGCAATGAATAGGGCCACTGTAACAGCAGTCTGTATCGGAGTGTATCGGTATCAACTGAGACTGCTCAGAACTCAGAACTTGCTATTGTGAAATATATCGTCTTAAATTTATTAGAAATATTTAAACTCTCCCCCCCCCCCGGCTTTTTTCCCCCCAATTGACGAGGTATTAGGACAAAGATCAT
>NW_022705517.1:0-551 GCF_011630105.1 Anneissia japonica
TCACTTTTTGCACAAAAGTGCTTATCTCCCCAAGTTGAGCACTTAGTGCAAATTTTTGACTTTCCTCCATATTTCGAATACTTTTCCGAAAAACTTCAAACTTTCAATGGAATAGTGTTTGTTTCAGCCTATCTCACTTTGCCTAACCCTAACCCTAACCCTAACCCTCACCCTAACTCTAACTCTAACCCTAACCCTAACCTTAACCCTAAATCTAACCCTAACACTAACCCTAATCCTAACCTAACAAAAAAAATTACATTTTTGACTCAACTTTTTAACATTGTCACTTTTTGCACAAAAGTGCTTATCTCGCCGAGTTGAGCACTTAGTGCAAATTTTTGACTTTCCGCCATATTTCGAGTACTTTTCCGAAAAACTTCAAACTTTCAATGGAATAGTCTTTTTTTAGCCTATCTCACTTAACCTAACCCTAACCCTAACTCTAACTCTAACCCTAACCCTAACCCTAACTCTAACCCTAACACTAACCCTAACCCTAACCTAACAAAAAAAAATTACATTTTTGACCAACTTTTTAACATTATCAC
>NW_022705517.1:605-1185 GCF_011630105.1 Anneissia japonica
ATATTTCGAGTACTTTTCCGAAAAACTTCAAACTTTCAATGGAATAGTGTTTGTTTAAGCCTATCTCACTTTGCCTAATCCTAACCCTAACCCTAACTCTAACTCTAACCCTAACTCTAACTCTAAAACTAACCCAAACCCTAACCCTAACTCTAACCCCAACACTAACCCTAACCCTAACCCTAACCTAACAAAAAAAAAATACATTTTTGACTCAACTTTTTAACATTGTCACTTTTTGCACAAAAGTGCTTATCTCGCCGAGTTGAGCACTTAGTGCAAATTTTTGACTTTCCGCCATATTTCGAGTACTTTTCCGAAAAACTTCAATCTTTCAATTGAATAATGTTTGTTTCAGGCTATCACACCGTACCTAACAAAAAAAATTACATTTTGACTCTACTTTTAGACATTGTCACTTTTTGCACAAAAGTGCTTATCTCGCCGAGTTGAACACTTAGGGCAAATTTTTGACTTTCCGCCATATTTCGAGTACTTTTCCGAAAAATTTCAAGCTTTCAATGGAATAGTGTTTGATTTAGCCTATCTCACTTTGCCTAACCCTAACCCTAACCCTAAC
>NW_022705518.1:0-1215 GCF_011630105.1 Anneissia japonica
CTCCTCTTGAATGTATTAGATCTTTATAACATCAGTTAAACATAGAGTAGCTCAATTTACACTATGGTTCATCACCTTGATCAGAAATTCAACAAATTGTTTAGAGCACGTCCACTTGCTTCATGGGCATCCGCTCCCTTTTAGAAGAATCTTATAATACCTTTATAAAATAATGTACTATATATTTGTATGAATATAAAGCGAAACAAAATACACAAATAATACAGTCTTATTCAGCTACTGTACATTTAATTCAAACTGGCTACATACACAGTTTATAATATATGTTATAATGGTTTTCAGATTTTTAATGTTATGTTTGGCATTATTCGAATACAATTGTAAATTTTCAATTCAATTGAATTCTAGAGCTACTGTAGATTTATTTAGGGCTAGATTTGTTTCCTGGCCCAAGTTGGTTTTGTTCCAAGTTGGTTTGAGGCAGAGTTGGTTTTGGGGCGAGGTAATGCCTGGGCCGAGTTTGTTTTGGTCCGAGTTGGTTTTGGCCGAATTGGTTTAATTAGGCCGATTTGGTTTTTGGGCCGAAGTGAGCATTCGAATGTACAGCATTCCAAGAATTTAGATAACTTTTTGAACATGAGTGTTGTGGGGTGGGAGGAGAAGTGGGGAGGTATCAACCTTGCCTGTCAGGGGTCCATGGGGCTTTGCTCTAATATTTTCAGACGTAACTGCTTTTTGACTCCCTTGTAGTCTCAACTCATTTCCGAGCAAACTTTGTAGTTCTCTTGATCCATTTCTAGAAGGAATCAATTGCATTGGACCCATGTTGATTTCATCTAAATTTTCACTAATGTGTTAATTAGTTAACTTTATAATATGTCCTATCATTAAAGCATCAAATACATTATAATAAATAATATATTCAAAAGTTTGTATCAAAGGCTGCTATTTTAATTGCTGTATCAAAGGCTGCTATTTTGCCGATTCCACCTATGTTAAAAATAGATAATCAAGTTCTCATGTACAGGGTAATTTTGAATGAAAAATGATTAATGCTGTAGTTGAAAAATGTTTAATTCCCTGAATGTTTCACATCCAAATCTCTGTGCCAAAATATAAATGGTCGAGAGCAAAATTTTTTTCTCATTACCATCCACTTCCTTAGCCCCATCACAAGCACCTTGTGTTTATGTTTGTCTTTTAAAGTCGAGCTTCGGAGGAAAAAGAATTTTTGATATGTTGTAGAACGATGAA
>NW_022705518.1:1273-2882 GCF_011630105.1 Anneissia japonica
ACCCCCTTTTCCCCCAAATTTTTAAAAACAGTTATAAAACAAAACAATTTTTTTTTTTTTTTTTTTTTTTTTTTTTTTGTCATTTTTAATAAAAGACTGATGTATTCACTAATTGGCAATCCATGGCCTTTGTGCCTAAATACATAACAAAAATATATTTTACTACAGTTTACCATACATCATGGTTAAGACCTGTTGTGGCCACTGATCCCACAACCGATGTACTGGTTGATATAACATGGCATTTTGTGCAAATACCTGTATTTGTTTTTTAATGTTTCTTTTTTACACCTTAAATTCTTAGGTCATTGTTAGCATGTCACAAAAATATTACTGGTGCACTGTCATAAATAGCCCCCTCAGCCACCACAGGTTCGAAATTTGAAATTGTAATAGCGCACTAACATAGGGAGCCCATTCGGTCACTACTGGTCCCAAAAATTGAGCCACACTACAGTATGTGTAATTATACTCATAGGATATCAAATGACAGCAGTCATTTGCATTATGAGTACTATGTACAGTAGTTGCAATTTTTAAAATGCATTTATAGTATTATAGCTGTCAATTTTTTTTTTTTAAATAGTTTGATAGTGACAACAGCAAACTGACTGACGTATCTGAGGTACAAATTATTCATTAGTGGTTTCTTATGTATAACATAAGACAGCTATACACATTTGTGTAGAGGTGTGGCATTTGACAGTACACCTAATACATCCCACTAATGTCAAATTTGAGGTCCATTACAGTCTGGGCTTGTAATGTGTACACATCAAATTCACTGATCCTAGTCCTTATTCAATCATCTTTGAGAACAGCAATAATTAAAACATTTTGAATAAAACAAGGCAATATCATTAATAGGAAACAGCAGTGGCGGCGCCAACGGGGTGGCAGGGGGGGCTTAAGACCCCCACCGGACAGGTGAATCCCCCCCTCCTGCCGGACAGAGCTCGCCGGCAGACCATAAAACATATAAAAATAGCACACCAAGCCAACACATGTCTGTCACAGTCTTAGAGTGCCATTTTCGGCCATCTAGAGGTTGATATTCTTTAAAAAAAATCTCATTTGGAAAGGGGAACCCCCTCTCAACCCCTTTTCCCAGCTCAAGCCTACGAGCTTAAGTCCCCCTGTCGGACAGTTTTCCCCCCCCCAGAAAATATATCCTACAGCCGCCACTGGGAAACAGCGGTTCATTGTTACCGTAAGTGTAGTTGAATGAACAATAAATTAAAATTTAAATGTCAAACTACTGTATAGCAATAATTATGTGTAGGTCTACAATTGTGCATAAAGTTTGGTTTGAAACGATTAACATTTTATTATAGAAGTTTAAAAGCTAATGATATTTTAGAATGCTTGAAATGATTTTAGAAATGATGCATTTTGTTTATTTATAGATGGTCAGAGGAGTGCAGCTTAAATTCCGAAGAGACCCAAGACTTTCAAGAAACGCAAGTTCAAGCAGATGAAGTAAATAGTCCAGCAAACTTTGGTTGGTTGCATTTTTTTTTGCTATATTTTTTAAAAATTGGATATGATGTAGAGTAGACATAGATAAATCAAAAAAGTATGTGCAACATTTTTTTTTTCATACGTAAGG
>NW_022705518.1:2914-5314 GCF_011630105.1 Anneissia japonica
TTTTTCCTAAAATTGTCACTAATATTGTAAATTTATGTCATTAAAATGCAGTATTCAATTGGAAATCCACTCATAACAATGACAGCAACAGTTAACTAAATATTGTACACATTTTTGAGCTATTACAATTTAAAATGGCTGCCATTTTCCATTAATTTAGCTTTTTAGCATACATATTAATATAATAATAACCGACCTGTAAAAAAACTGTGATAGAGCTAGTTATATGCCCTTGCCATATGCTGTTATTATCATTACCATAATATATATATATATATATATATACATGATATATATATATGATATATATATATATATGATATATGATATATATATAGCCATATGCTGTTATTATCATTACCATAATATAATATATATACATATATATGCATATATACATATATACATACATATATACATATATATATATACATATATATACATATATATATATATACATACATATATATATATCATATATAAATATATATCATATATATATATATATATGTATAATGTGTGGGTGTGTGTATGTGTGTTAGTATTATGTAACCATGTTACATACTGTGATTTACTTATATTTACCTACATCAGTGATTTTATAATATGCTAATGTTCATTATCACTTTCTTCATTACTGTCACTGTCTAATGAATGAGAAACACTAGACAACAGCTCAGCAACTGCTTCAGGGCCAGCCTGCTTTTCTGACAAGACAGGTCTGAATATACCATCTTCCATAAACCAGCCCAGTTTGCATGGATCAGGCATTTCTGGATAAATAACAGAAACCTGGCTCTATATATTGGCCTGCAGATGTGCATGCATTATATGCTGATATAAGGCTCCTGCAGTTGGTGGCAGCTTATCTACACCTTGATTGTTTGGCAGAGTTTTGAATCTTTTCCATCGTAAAATTGAGGCATTTTAGCAGATACTGTACTTTCTTCGTTCAGAGAAGACTACACAAAAACTCCTTGCATCCCATTCTCACATTAAATGATCCCAAGCTTGGCCAAAGCACGTGAACATGAGGTGGTGATTTCATAAACATCTTAAGGGCTGTTTTTTTCCAACACCATTTATATGCCCTGTAATAATCAGGCTCGTATCCAGGGGGGGGGTTTTATGGTTCGGGAGAACCCTCCTTTTCTAGTAAACCTCCCTCATTTCTGGCGAACCCCCCTCTTCAGATTTCCCAAATAAGTGCTCCAACCCGCCTGGTGCACTGCAGACCCACCCAGACAAAGACCTTTTTAAACATATCTGCTTTTAAAAATCCCAATCCCCTTGCTTTGGGGGTTTCGCCGACCCCACCGGGGCTTCGACCGTGGACCTCACGCCCAGAAAACCCCCCTTGAAAGAACCTGGCTACGGGCCTGAAAATTTTTTATCACAACCGGTGATAGCATGGAAACCTGGTAGTGTCACTGCTCTTTCTGGTCCAAGATGATTGTATATTGGCTGAAGAGCCACTCTTCTTCTGGTTTTAGCGGTATCTGTCACAATTCACACGGCAAGATGTCAAAACAAACACTCCAGAGCATCCTCCAACAACAGCTGTAAGCACACAAGAAGAAGCTGATACTCTAATGATTCCCCATAGCATAGAAGTGGCCTCTGAATCTGGAAATGATACAGACCATGGCTTGTATTGATCTTCAGAAGACTTCCACAGCTTGGCATGAATACTGGAATTTGTGTAGTCTTCTCGTAATGAAGAAAGTATCTGCTAAAGATGCCTTAACTTTACGATGGAAAAGATTCAAAACTCTGCCAAACAATCAAGGTGTAGATAAGCTGCCACCAACTGCAGGAGCCTTATATCAGCATATATTGTGTGTACATCTGCAGGCCAATATATGAAGCCAGGATACTGTTATTCATCCAGAAATCCCTGATCCATGCAAACTGGGCTGGGTTATGGAAGATAGTAAATTGAGACCTGTCTTGTCAGAAAAGCAGGCTGCCCCTGAAACAATTGCTGAGCTTATCAGATGTACCTGTTCAATATGTACTTGTTCAATATGTACATGTTCAAATAATACATGCACGTGTAGGAGAAATAATCTTCAACGTACTGTGTAACTGCGAAGCGGAAGGGAGTTTCTGCAACAACTTTCCATTGTTGTCGAGTGTTTCTGATTCATCAGACTAGGTAAATATAAGTAAATCACAGTATGTAATATGGTCACATAATACTAACACACACACACCCACACATTATATATATATGTATATATATATATATATATATATATACTCGCCACTGAGAAAGCTCTGGTTCTATTTCTGGCTGTTTACTTACGTTTACTTTTTAGCTGTTGCTTATCATTTTTGTATCTCTACTGAGATCCAGCCATTGTTTCCCACAGCATTGTTGTTTTCCAGTATTTTGCC
>NW_022705518.1:5516-9544 GCF_011630105.1 Anneissia japonica
ATCTCGTCTATTTTCTTAATAAATTTTGAGGCAAATCTATTACCATCTCTACGAGTTTTATTTTATTTTATATATATATTTGCCTATGCAGCAACTCTGATTTTCCTTTTTTTTTATATATATATATATATATATATATATCACATATATATTATGGTAATAACCATTAACAGCATATGGCATTTGCATATAACTAGCTCTATCACACGTTTTTGTTTTACAGTACAGATCGGTTATTATATTAATATGTACGCTAAAAAGCTAAAATAATGGAAAATGGCAGCCATTTTAAATTGTAATAGCTCAAAAATGTGTACAATATTTAGTTAACTGTTGTTGTCATTGTTATGAGTGAATTTCCAATTGAGTGCTGCATTTTAATAACATAAACTTACAATATTAGTGACAATTTTAGGAAAAAATGGCGGCCATTTTGAAACTGCTGGCAACCCCCCTTACGTATGAAAAAAAAAATGTTGCACATACTTTTTTGATTTATCAATGTCTACTCTACCTCATATCCAATTTTTAAAAAATATAGCAAAAAAAAATGCAACCTCTGATATTGCTACATTTCGGACTGGACTAAAAAGCTGATGTATCGTGTATGTATATATATGTATATGTATGTATGGGTGTGTGTGTGTGTGAGGGGGTGTAGGGGTGTGTGTATGTATGGGGTGTGTGGGGGTGTAAGTGTATGTGTGTATGTGGAGGTGTATGTATGGGTGTATGTGTATGGGTGTATATGTATATGTGTTTATGTGTATATGTACAGTATGTGTATGTATATGTGTGTATGTATATGTATATATATATATATGTATATAAAATTAAAACGGAACAGTAGAGAAAATCCGATCAGAATGACAAAATAAACTAAGCATCCACTGGAAGAATCCCAATATCTGCAGACTGATCCGTTTTGGCCTTCCAGGCCTCATCAGTGCAGCTAGGGTACAGACCCAAATGAAACGTTTGACCACAGCTTAGGTAGGGCCCAGACTAGTCCAACGACCACTAATGATTACAGAGCCAAACCAAGGCAATATATATATACACAGCCCAGGTGTGAATGCAAATAGTGGAATACAAGCTATGCGGCTCGGTTCATACAGAGAATATTTTGTCATTCTTAACGCGTCCTACTAAATTCTTACGAGACAGCACTAGTCTGTGAATTTGTGAACAAGATTGGAGATCTAAAGATGCAATCTCTACCGTGCATAAATTGCGGCCCGCTGGATCTCAATAGAGATTCTTTAATAATATATAAATTTAAAAAGGCAAATGGGAAAAACCCATAAAACAGCAAACGGCCACATAATGCAAAAATTGTTTTGGAAGTAGGAAAATGCAATATAAATTGAAACTTAACAAAAGAGGAATCTGACAATGAAAGAAAAAAAAAAAATACTCGGACTCGAACTTGGGACCTTTAGCATACAGGGCTACTGCCATAGAACTGGAATCACTAAGAAGGAATTGTGGTGGTTCAAGTGCAAGGAAGAATCTGATTTTTATGGTGCTAATATCGCATGTGACTAGACTACTATTTTCAGCTTCCTGGATCTTGAATATGATACTTCCAACCGCAACTCGAGCCCGGTATTTTTTCGCATCCAGGGCGAACGTCTTAGCCACTCGACTTCGAAGGCATTTCGGTGATTCAAGCGCCAGGTAGAAAGTTTTTTCCACGTGTCTGTGTTTTTTTTTTCAATACCAAAAACACATTCAACAGTATTAATATTTAGAAAAAGAGTACCAACATTTTTTGTTCTTTTTTTCATTGAACGTACAGTATTAAACTTGATTTATTAATTTGTTTATAATATAATGAAAATGAAACAATGTGTAACAGGAAATTCAGTTACAGACGAATAAAGTGTTATCTTAATTACAATATATTACGCTTTTTATTGTCAAATTAAGATAAAAAATTAAGAACTCAAGTACCAAAAAAGACATCACAAAACGCTACAAACACCGGAGCGGCTAGGGGACCCCCACAACCCCAACCAGGGCCCTTCGCAGCCCCTGGCCCCCAGTGTATGGCTCGGGCCTTCCATCCCTTCGTTGCGCCACTGATTCTTTGTAGTTCCGCATTTACAATTTTTGCACCCCACTCCCCGATTGGAACCTCCCTGCGCCCCTGAATACATGAAACAGGGAATGAACTATTACATTTACTGCAAACGACTTGTGCACATGCCTCTTAAATGTAATAAAATCAAACAGAGTAGGCATTAAAGGGGTTGTTTTTTTCCCCATGCGTGGAAGTACGACTACAAGACCGTACTTTTTTCTTTAAAGTTCCATCCATGTGTTTTCTGTTTATCCCTACATCAAAAACTATATTAAGCCACTTTTTCAAAAAGTGTATGTCGTTGGTTGTGAAGAATATTGCCATTGAAAAATAAGGTGGGTGGCATTTTGAATAGGGGATAACAATCACCAAAAAAAAAATGCTATTAAAAATGACTAGTCTTGTTCTTATGTGAATTTTCTTAATTCTCAGGTGTTCATCAGTCAATGTACCTTGAGTTTTATATGAAAAAAAAAAAAAGAAAAAAAAATAATAATAGTGTTATGTCCAAGTCCATTATTGCTATCGTTGCCGTTGTTGCTATATTAGTGTCTTCATTATTGCTATCGTTATTTCAAACACCTTTTAATACCGATATCGTTATTTTTATTGTTGAATTGATTTAATAAAAAAAAACACCATGATTTTTAATGAAACGTTAGGCTAATGTCATGCATGCTACAGGATTTATTATGTAAATAATTACCGAATTATTAGAGTATTACTGTAGATGCTGTATACAAAACAATTATTAAAAAATTTTAGATTCTCATATATATATATATTTTTTTTTTTTTGCATTTGAATTGTGATTTCGTTTTAAAAACATCACCCTTTTTTGTATGATTTAAAGTTCGAGAAAATAATATTATTTCAATTTATCACAATCATAAACAATCATGCATTAATTAAAAATAATTGATATGATAATAGAATTATTCATAACTTGTAAATTGTCACTTACAATATTTGAAGACTAGTCAAACCACTGAATACACCTTGGTTTAGTTGAGTTATTCGGTTAAAACTCAAGTCCCTTCAAAAAAAGAAAAAAATAAATAATATTATTATAGCAAATGTAAACTATAAATTAATAATGTTGCCAGTTGTAAACATGTTGCCTTTAATTGGCAATGTGTTTTAATCCTGTTTCACCTGATTTTTTTTTGTAATAAAACCCACTCATTATGCCTGAGAACAACATTTATTCTATGTAGAACATAATAGTACCATGTATATAGTCAGTATATAGTGAAAAGTGAAATTATGTTGGTAACAATATTATTACAACTAGGTATACTCCCAGTGAGCATAGAAGGTTGCACTTTGTGCTGGTTTGCCGTTGTATGTTATCCATTGATCAGAGGTAATAACGATCAGCACCTTTGATCATTGATTTGGTTTGGAACTGGTGCTTTTACAAAAAATAAACAAATAAAAAATATTAATATTAGTATCATGTCCAAGTCCATTATTGCTATCGTTACCGTTGTTGCTATCGTTTAGTGTCATCATTATTGCTATCGTTATTACAATCACCTTTAATTAAGAATATCGTTATTATTATTATTGTTGAACTGATTTAATAAAAAAAAAAGACACCATGATTTTTAATCATCATTAAACATTATTAAATATTGTTTGTAACCGATAATTGAGCTGTAATCAGTATGTAATTGTAACCGACAATATGATGCTCCTTTTACATGCATATATTCATTCGATCAATATATTACGTGAAATAGGTATTGTGTGAACAGAATAAATGGCGTGAAATTAATTATTTGTAAGTTAAACATTTTCTGTATGGAATCAATCGTCATTACACCGATAATAGATATGATTTTCACAACCTTTTTTATTTAATACTCGTCATGTCCCACAACGGTACACCCATTAATTCACCTCGAGTTATTTCCTAGCAGATTGATTTGATATTTGC
>NW_022705519.1:0-592 GCF_011630105.1 Anneissia japonica
ATCGAAAAGGGATTAAGTGATAAAGAACTTGTGCTCCCTTTTTGGGATGTGATGCAGCCTATGCAACCTACTCTTAAATTCCAGATTGCGCACCGGAGCGAAAATTGTACTTAAAAAAAATGTACGGCAGGCTACCCAATTTTATTACAAAGTCTAGTTAGTTTTGCTGACCTATTGTAATCACTCTCTACAGTGCTGTAATAGGACAGACTACTGTGACGTCTGGTAACTGAGAGGCGTACGTAATAGGAAGAATGCTACGCCAGTTAAATTACAGTAAACAAAAGTATTACAACTCACGGAAACCCGTGTGTAACCATGTGTGTTTTATACTCATATGATCTCAAGCACTGAAAAAAATAATCATTTGTTATTTTTTAGCCTACAAGTCAGGTTACCAATTGTCTTTTAACTTGAATAGCATTTGACGAATTAACTCAAAGTGTAACTATTGCAGTAGCACGTTAGATTCAACTTAGGCGAGTTAAAATGTGAGTTGTATACCATAAAACACGCAATAAATCAATAAAAAAAAGCTGCCTTTAATTTTTTATTTGTCTTTATGTTTTCTTTTAATATCTTATCCTAGTTA
>NW_022705520.1:0-825 GCF_011630105.1 Anneissia japonica
ATTATTATTATTATTATTACTACTATTACTACTATTACTACTATTACTACTACTATTATTATTATTATTATTATTATTATTATTATTATTATTATTATTATTATAATTACAACAACAACCAACGTCCGTGCCATCACGAATGTGTTTTAAAATTTATCTCCATATGACCATATTTACAATTCAAAACTGGGTCGGTACATATTAAGAATGGTTGTCTATAAAAATCAAAGATTTGTTGGAAGATGTCAAAAAATAGATTTCTCTCAAATTTTTACCATGAATAGATACTTGGATAAAAAGCATATCTATGACATTTGTTTAATTTTTTAGCCTTCACTGTCATGGCAATGGTTGTCATGGCAACGACCCATTATCTAAATTTTATCGTTTTTGTCAATTTTGGACATTTTCAAAAGTGAAAAAACACTGACTTTCAGACCTTATTTAACAAAAAGAACATGCACTATATATCTTTTTGTGATCATCCATGTAAATAACCAGGTATTACGTTCATTTATCGCAAAAAAAAAAATTGTATACATAATTCTGTTTGGAAGATACCACTATTTACAAAAGGGGTTTTTTCTCAAAATATATATTTTTTTAAAGTATGCCTCAGAAACTTATCTGTAGCATCCAAAGTGGTGCACACATATCCACTATCTTCCACATTTTGATAGTCAATAGTTGTCCAAACAATAATCAAGAATAAAAGTTGTGGGTAATTTAAACACGTGGATGTGGTATTGCCAGAAAAAAGGTCATTTTTTGAATAAAAATATATCATTTTTTACTGAATGGATAACACTATACATCAACATAAAT
>NW_022705521.1:0-953 GCF_011630105.1 Anneissia japonica
CTAGTGAGTCTACTGCGAAACAGCGAAACAATGCTCACTGAAGATGAATAATGGTTCTACATTCGTCAGTCAAGCAAAATTAAGCTTTACTTGGTTGCTATGGATAATTCAATTGATATTAGCCTAAAAGCAGAACCACTGTAAATATAAATATTGACGGAACTATAAATGTGGTATTGACCGAACGTTGATATGCATAAGTCCGTATCCGCATTGATCCATTCATCACAATGGAAATAATTAAATTTTCACATTAAATGTCTGTACACGTCACATTTTAATTAAAGGAACTCACTGGCGAAAGCGAATACAAAATGTATGCCATTTGGCTTACCTTTGCTTATCTATATAACATTGAGCCATATAAGGGACGTATTTTCCTCCTCGTCCTCAAACCTGTGTGCCTACGCTATCGATGTCACAGAATTCCACTATCATCGTGTGGGCCTATAGACATAATGTAAATGAATATAAAACACTCAATTTAACGGGAAATATAATTAGTCATGTACGTGAGGGTAGGAATTGAAATTCGTTATAAGACGCCGGTAATATCGCAACAAGCGATAATGATAACTACGGTATGTGTTATCTATTTATTGATGCCGTTTGGGAAAAATCAATCCAATAGTTATGCATGCCTTTTACGCTTAATCATTTATTGTAGAATTATAGATGTAATTGTTTATGAGCTAATGAATACGTTTATTACTTGAAAGGCATCCGATAAAATGCAAGTATTATTATCATTAAAAGAGAAGGACAGCCTGGATGACTTAAATGTCATCGACCTTTCTCTGGTGTCTCATTTTCTTGAATAACGTATCTTCCGCGTATTTTTCTATTAGAGCGCCACCAGCAGTGGCTTATTGGTGGTTCAGGGGGGGGGGGGGCGATGGCCCCACGAAACAAATTAGGCCATAGTGGGGTTTCAAAAGGCTTATTTAATCGAT
>NW_022705522.1:0-515 GCF_011630105.1 Anneissia japonica
ATGATTAAAACGGCAGAGCAAGCCAAAATCGTCTCAATTCACATCACATGAGACATTTTTTTTTCCAATGTGGTATCCATTCCTTTTCGATATCTGCGTAAATTTTAGAACTATTTTTTGCTCTCCTAAGATGTTTTCTTCAACGCAGATCTAGGGCATAGGCCTAAATGGTGAATCCCCACAAATTTCAACATGTTTATGAAAAGTAAACAACTTCATCATTATAAAAATTGTATTTTCAATTTATTTTGGTGGATTTTATTAAATGTGTATAAAGAATGTATTTCAATTATTGAATCAATATTCTGACCTTAAATTCCGATGTTGAGCTTCAAAAATTCGTAAATTCTAGGCCTATTCTAACCTAATCAGTAACCTAACTAATCAAGGTGGTTCTGATCATCACTGCATGTGATTGCACATGTGCAACCACTGTGCAGTGTATACTAGGAAGTTCAAATGGGAAACTTAATTTTCCGTACCATATGACATACCACGATGTTCAATCATCATCA
>NW_022705523.1:0-623 GCF_011630105.1 Anneissia japonica
GTATGTTAGGCCAAGAGTTTGAAGTTTGTGCGCAATTTCACCCATTCGATGTTAACAAAGTCAGTGCTTCACACAGTACATTAGGCCTACCGGGCCTTATTATATAAAAGGGCATAATAGATCTTTACAGAGTGTCTAATTGATCTGTCAATTTTATACCAGAGGGGCCTACAGTATTGCATAGGAGTATTTAACAATAAGAAAATTGGGAAAACAGTTTCCTTTGAAATTTACTTAAGCGAGTATATATGAAACCGGGTCTATGGCAACTATAATTTGATACTACGGTTTAGTGTAGAGATACGGACCTATTAAAAACTGTTGCATTCTAAATGATTACAAGATGACCAAGCATATGAATGAATCAGTCTAAAATGATATTCAAAGATATTACACTGTACAGCTAACCGCTAATGTTTGTTTTGCATGTCTATTACACACCGTCACTCACAAATGTATGTAAAACTTGGTCGTAAAATTTGATAAGTTGACCATTAAAATATATTGTAAATATTTATTTAAATCCGTACACCGATTTTGTTTCAAGTTGTTTGTTTACAATATTATAGCTGTTTCTTTACGATGACAATGTTTTGAAATCGTACTGTATAACACTCCAAAAT
>NW_022705524.1:0-747 GCF_011630105.1 Anneissia japonica
GAAATACTGTATGTGGTATACAATGTAAAAGGTGAGGTTAGTCAATTGGGACGAAAAACCATTCCGTATGGTTGTACGCTTATTCGAACAGGGTATTTATTCACATGGGTATGGTTTATGAACTGGGACAAACATTTTCCAACACTCCACCCTAATTTCTTTTTAAATTCTACCCATTTTGATCTTTTACGAAAGGCTATAAAAATGGCTTTAGGCTTCGGGTATTTGTATTTAATTTTTTTTTTCTCGAAAATTGTTTACAAAATTGAATACTACTTACTGAGCAAATTTTCAGCACAGCGCTGTCTGGCCCAGTTTCCATCAGTAGTATGGGGACAGCAATGAGGCAAGCCATCCCTTCTAATTCTGTGGATGCAGTAACATTAAAATTAATGTCAATAATAAAGTTAAACAGTAAAGATAGTGTTTATATTGTACTGTTTGACAAATCTGTTTGATTTGTTACAGTAAAAATTGTTATACAGAACCTCAAACCATCAACATAAAAAAGAATATTTTATTTGTTTCTCATGTAAATAACATCATGAAATTTTGTTTCATGGGCACCCACCGTATCCAGTGCTACTTAACATATACAGTTACTAAAACATACGAAGACAGACAGACAAAATGGCCCATATCGAGAAGAAAAATGAAACCATCTACTGTTACTGAATTTTTTTCCTCTTCACTAGATATCATTATCAAAATTTTAATGAAATAATCCATAATATACTGTAATAGATG
>NW_022705525.1:0-794 GCF_011630105.1 Anneissia japonica
ATAATAACCAGGAATTATTGGTGACTATTCCTGGTTATTTTAACTAATTTCCTGGTGGTATTTACAAATTTAACTGGTTATTTTTGAGCTGCCATCTTGGTTAAAAGCTATAAACTCAAACGTATTTATGGTTAAATACGTTTGGTTAATTTTACCAGTAATATTGTTTATATCAATATGGATGCCACCATATGCCTGATCACAACCAGTAATTCCTGGTTTAAAAAATAAATCCATCAATAAAGCATGCTAACATAAAAATAAAAAAGAAAACAAATATAAATTACTGTATTTGATATTCATTTTAATATTCAGAAGAAATATTCCTATCAAATAAGTCAACTTTTTAAAACAGTTATAATGCAATAATATTTATAAAACTTTTTCTAATATCATTCAAAACTTTTTTGTGATATTACATCATTTGAAACAAACTTGCTATAAAATAATTAAAATGTAATCAGTTTCAGCCAAATTGCAATTTTGACACACAAACCTTTGGGTTTAGCAGAAATATGTTCAGATTCAACTTTTTTGCTTAGTCTTCACATAAAATAGTCTGAGTCTATTGTACTTATACCAAATGCGTACAAAAAAATTGCCATCAATATTTATAAAATATACTAAAATTTGAACTGTCATAAAAACATAATTAAAATAGTGAAGGGTTATTTTCACATTTAAAAACAATCTTAATTAAAAAGTTGTTACCTATCACATATTTGCATAATTTAGAGTCAGAGAAAATGGAATAATAAATTAAAATATCTAGATTGACTTCATAAACATATAAC
>NW_022705526.1:0-1088 GCF_011630105.1 Anneissia japonica
CGGTGTATAAACAACAGCATCCAAGATCAACTGATGGCAAAAAAGGAAATGGAAGACTGTATCTTGGAATTAAGATCATGGATGTCCAAAAAATAGTTCGAAGTTGAATGATGCAAAAACCGAATTTATATACGCTCTCCTCAAAACGTCAGCAATCTAAACTCCGTGTGAACGATATTAAAATAGCAGCTACTCTCATTTGTGCATCATCATCTATACGCAATCATGGTGTCATTATTGACAACACTGTGTCAATGAAAGAAGGTTTGCCAAAGTGTGTATTTTCAGATAAGGCAAGTGAAGGCAATACGGAACATGCTTACTGAGGAAGCTGCTTCCATTGTGTGGTACATGCTATGGTCACATCAAGGCTGGATGATGCGAATTCTCTACTTTCTGGAATACCACAGAACCTCCTAAAGAAATTGCAGCATGCCCAAAATGCTGCTGCTCGCATACTTTGTAAAGTGAGAAAATACGATCCTATCACACCTACGCTTAAATCACTTCACTGGCTACCTATAAAACAGAGGATTGAATATAAGGTGTTAATACTAACATGGAAAGCACTAAATGGATTGGTACCAGTTTGTATATCAGATATGCTAATTCCTTATAACCCTCGTCCAAATCTACGGTCATCAAATAAGCTTTTATTAAATATTCCAAGACTTATTCTTCTCACGGTGACCGAAGTGTCATTTCATCTGTACCAAACCTAATCTGCCTCTTAACATTCGGTCAGCTGAAACATTGCATAAATTTAAAACCGCATTGAAAACACAGCTTTTTAATTGTTCAATTGTGAAATTCTGGAGTATTGAGAATTAAAGTGCTTCTGAATATGGAACTAGATTTTGGCGCTACAAATACTGGATCAGATTTAATTCGATTCGATTCAATTGGAATCGTATCAAGCATAGCTCATCAACGAAAGTTCCTTTATTTTAGTTGTATAAAAAAAGTTTTTCTGGCGGGATTCGAACCTGCAACATCTCTCTATCAAGGTGAGTGTCGTGCCTCTTAGACCACAGAGATATAGGCAATATAGGCGAATATCTAAACCTATGCAATTTCTTTCATACAGC
>NW_022705527.1:0-1037 GCF_011630105.1 Anneissia japonica
CGAGAACTCCGTCGTGCTACTGCCTAGGTTCCATCGGCTGAGACCACTTCCAGGAGATCGGCTGCTGCCTCGGATATTCGAGGTGAGCACATCCCGTCTGACGGAATGTTCGAGTCTGCTGCAGCGGATGATGGGCGAGAAGGTGTGCAGGTTTCGGATGAAACAATTAAATCGTTAAAAACTTTAACTTTTCGTCTCTGTTTCTTTCTTTTTGTCAAATTGTCATTCGTGTGCATGCGCGAAGATGCTGCTGCTGCGGAGGCGGCGACGACGACCTCGTTGTCCTCCGATATTCCGCATGGCGCCGGAACAACAGAATCAGGTTCCGTTTTCTTGGACGATCTTCTAACCGTTTCCGGTTCCACGTACCAAGAAGTGAGGCGGATGCGTTTGCTAGCCGACGAGCGCCAAGACATCTTGGGTTGCCCGGCCGAACGCAGGTTGTCATTAATGACAAGGACGAGCCGCAAAATCGTCGGTGTTGTTAAAAAAAAATAAAACAAACTGTAATGGCAACTAGAGTTCCCGGTCTCGCCGGCACTTCTACCTCGACAGCCGACGAACGATCGGCAAGATCCCGAGAGAAGAAGAGGAAGGCGCCGACGGAAAATGCGATCGCCAAGCAATCTCGCATGGACGACAATTACGAGAGGCGCGTTCACGCGCAGCTGGCCGACCCCGAACTCACTCCGACGGGGTTGATGCGCATGGTTTCCACGGCGTACAGATACGGATACGCACCGTCGGGTTCGATGATGGGTCTGTCCCCTCAGCTGGTGCGCGTCAACGGATTCGAACGTCGATTAGTCGACGCCTTCGTCTCCGGAACAGTGTGCGGCGAAATGGAGACCGACCAGGAGAACCCGGACGTCGCGTGCGATCTAAAAGATTTGTTCGAATGCCTGTGCAGTCTGCTCTTCCTGCTGGCGAAGATTCTCGAGACGAACGAGTACAGCGAGATGAAAGAGAGCATGAGAACCATGTGCGACTGTCTGTTTCTCGGCGGTAGCTTTCTGAACTCGAAGAAAGAGAGAAAG
>NW_022705528.1:0-1109 GCF_011630105.1 Anneissia japonica
GGAGGGCGTTTTTTTTTTTTTGTTTTTTTAAAAATCCGAACAATTGATTATTTCGCTTTTGTTTTAATTGATGAGGGAGGGACTGTTTATATTTGGCTAGTAATAATAAATATTGTATAAAAACTGGATTAAATTGTATAGTTTTTTAAAGAAATGTATCTGAAGTAACAGATTTGCATTGTGTTACGCTGTTAAAATAATTGATGCGGCAAAGTATTTTTGTTTATCCAGCATCAATATTTCCCGAATTTTTCACGCGGGGTGGGAGGGGGTGATGATCCAACAATTTTTTTAAGTATCCTACATTGGCTATAGTGGGACACAGTGATAAACTATAAATATCTTGTTTAATATTTTCCAAGATAATCCTATTCTTTTTCATTGTGTCCAGTGGTTGCCAAATTGGCTATAGTGGGACACGGTGATAGGCCCTACCACAAATACATATTGGCCCCCTAATTGATTCTCCGGACGCAAATCCAGGTATTGTATATCGTCACGAAAATAACATTTACCATTCAATAATAGAACAGTCATCGACCTACTTGCAGTGAATTGAATCTAAAATGTATTCATGATGTTAAGATGATCTGAAGTGTTTAAAAACGTAAACCAACTTTAATACCACAAACACAAATGTGCGTGACGATATTTTTATGCTTTAGAAATGTGATTTCAAAAAAGTAGTGCATCGTATACGTAAGAGCTTGTTTTGTTGTTTTTTTACTTGCAGCGTTTGGGAAATAGGTAATAGGTAAATTGTAATGAATATAATCAATAATATATAGCATCTACAACAATTATTATTGAAGGGTCCTTTCAAAGTTTAAATAGGATTTTTTTAAAGTTATATTTTTAGATCATTAGACTATTGAACGACCCCCCAATAGCCCGGGCCCCAGTGCTGTGCACTGACTGCACTGTCCATACCTACGCCACTGGACCCAAGTATTATTAGTGGTTACATAACGTTTGCTATGCACTGTATCATGCGCTATAGAAGTGGAAGACCATAATGTATAGGAAATGTACCTCTCTCTCTCAGGTAGGGCCTACAGTACAATCAGTTTAAAAGTGTACTGTATAGGATAGTGGGGATTTAAACATTT
>NW_022705529.1:0-19619 GCF_011630105.1 Anneissia japonica
ATTTTCTCTCCATCAAAATAACAGGCCAACCTGCCAGCTACAGTTATAGGAATAAACTATCATGCCCATTTGCGCTTTAGAAACCCAATATAAGTTTTTCAGAATGTTTAGAAACTACAAAAGCATCCTAAATTTTAGTATCAGTTGGTTGATGGTTTTTTGTTTTCTTTTTTGGACATCACATCTGAAATATACAACATGAACCATAATTTTACTCTAGACTTGGTGGATGTTTTTTTTTTTTACAGAATTAGATTTCCAATCAATCCCTTTTCAAGCTGAACAGCTGAAGGTAATTTATTATGTATTCATTTGTTTATCCCATTCTAATGTCATAGCCTGATTTATTCTCATTATCATACCTTCATTCATTATCATAATTATTATTGTTGTTCACAATCATAATCCCATTTTAAGTATACTCCTTATTACTTTTAATCAATTCAACTTTTTTTCAGCCACCATCTTCATTACCATCATCATTTTTATCCTGGCTCCAAAAATCACCATCCTAATCGTCGCCATCATTGTAATTGTAATAATTTTTTTTTTCCCCCAAGAAAGTTTATGGTTTCTTATAGTTTCCTGAAGACAGTTATATATAGTCACCTCCCATGTGAGATTTTCATTCCTGAAGATTACTATAGTTGCCTTCCATAAACTAAGGTTTATATTGTTTATATAACTTTTTTAGATTGAAAATACCACCTCTGGAATCGGAACAGCGTCAGGAAACGAAGTAGGAAACCTTACCACCCAAGGTATAAGAGAACCTGTTCCACGTAGCAGAACAGAATCACAAAGCAGCAGAAATTCTTCAGGTAAAATATTTTGAAGGAATGCACATTGGTACCAATAAATCACAACTTTGTTTCCATAGTAACCAGGAATTCAATATATAATTATAGAAAACATCTTAGCAATTAGACATTCAAAACCAGATTATAGGCTACCAATTTTGCTTTAAAGACATGCATCATATATAATTTAATAAAAAAAACTATTTTCTTTTTTATTAGGTACTTACATTAACATACAAGTGTTTGATGAACAAGTCCGAGTTGTTAATTTTGCTACAATGACGTATGGGGAGCTTGCAAAAGGCATAAGCTCTAAGGTATGATCTATTATAGTTAGTCAAATATTTCTTATAATATTTGTTAAATGTAATCACAAAATGAGTATGGTGGTACTAAGCATAACAAATAACTTGTAGATATATATGAGAAAGCTGAATCAAGTACAACTGAAGTAAGGTCATTTTCAAATTAATGTATCTGAAAACATATTTTAGATAAAAATTACCTCTAAAGTTAAACAACTGCTTAGTTTTGTGTTGGGTTTCTTACCAATTCTGAAGAAAGCAAGTTTTGAAAGTACTGTACATTGTCTGTGGAGATGTTTAAGCAGTTGGTCTTGTGTTCACTATTGACCATGTTAACAAACATATTGCACTCTTCGAAAAAGATTAGGTATTGTCTCTAAGCCTGATGCTCACTGCGCCAAAAGGTTGTTGGAGAATGCAACGCCACAAAGCGCGCAACAGATTGCTGCGCAACAGATTGCTGCGCAACAGATCGTTGTTAATGATGATCCATTCAGACTGCCATCAACAATCGGCAGTTTGAGTCGGCATTGCTTCATCCAGTACTCAAAGGGATTACAGTTGGATTTGTCAGCTGACGGTCGTCCAACCGCCATGCACTGCAGTGAGTGCCTGGCTTTAGTCACTACCAGAAACACCCCAAATAAGTCTTCTGACTTTCATAGTTCATCCTTCTTGTATTTTATACCGAATTAATCCAATCCAAACTAATCCTAGCAGAGAAAAAGACAACACGAAAACAATTATGTCTTGTTCTTTCACAGGTCTTCGATATATTTGATAAAAAGGATAAACCAAATGCAAAGTTTATACTACAAGACCAGGCAGGGAATACCTTTGACGTGTACGCCAAAGTAGATCCAACTTGTGCAATCGTGGTAGTGGAGGCAAGCCAAGACGGTGAATGGCAGTGGTGCATTACGCCTGATGGTTTGGAAGATAAATATTAAGTGTATGGTGAAGATGACAAGTGGAGTTGAATAAAGGTCTCCCTCTAATATAAGACCCTTTCAATTAAAGACCAATTAAAGACCACATTCCTGTGTTCCCAAATTAACCGATGTCTTTTATCTTTATTATTCTAATTAGAGACCAAAGCTGCTAAAAACCATGTAAACCCCAGACTCAAAATTGGTCTTTAATTTGAGGGGTAGAACCTCCTTGGTGGTCAAGATTAGGGTCCTGGGTTCAATTCCTGCCTCTGTAACAGGATGTTTTCTCATGACCAAGCAAGCTCCACTCCATAATCCTAATAATGAGACTTATGTAGAGCATCTTGTTTATGTGTTTGTCATGTGAAAAGGATTGCCACTTAGTAAAGTGATTTTAATCACTTTACTAAGTTCGCTTTTTGCATATCCTTGGCCCTGAGCATAAAATTTAAATAAATGATATTTTTAAAAAAATATCTTTGTATGGTAGTATTGCTGCTTTCATGATACAGTTAAACTTGCCTAAGTCGACTGTGCCTAAGTCAAATAATTTCTAATATGATCATATTTTACATACCAAATTATTGTGTTTTCCATTAATTAACAATCTGTAAGTTGAACTTTATTAAAGTTCAACAATATTTCAGTGGCATTTTGGATTCGAATTAGGCAAGTTCAACTGTACATTGTATACATTTTTCTATAGAAAAGACAGAATTACGTTCATTGATTTTTCCTTTAAAAGGTCTTTCAGCACTTCGCGTTTTTAAGACCAATAGAACAAAAGCAATTAGAAGGGGAGAAACATTGAACAACAAAACAAACATTTACCGTAGTTCACTGAGTAAAAGGCCATCTTGGGATGGGGTATACTTCCACCCAATACTTTACTGCCTATACCCGAAGAACTATAGTAATTTAAAACATTTAACAAAAAAAAAAAAGAGATTGGTTTCTCATACATCACAGGAAAGTTTAACTGTTTTGTCTATGTATTCCTTTTGAATGTGAATTTCTGTACTTAAATTACAAACTGCTATACAGTGTATAATCCATGTACTCTGAGTGTGTAATCCGAGTTACGACGAAACGCCCAAAAACTGGAGAAGGTCCGCATTTAAAAACGAAAATATTGATATTCGTAGATATATTTACAGTGTTCTCCAGTGTATCGAAGATCATGCAAGCCAAAGGGTCCACTTTCCACTGAAATTACACTCCCACAAATTAAGTCACGCTACAGGTAAATGCATTTATGTTTGTATAAAGAAACCGGATTAAAATAAAAATCTCTGGTACTTAATGGATTAATGTTAGCATACATGTAGGCATGCCACTTTAGATCTATGTATCATTGATGATAGATCAAAATCCTCAACAATACTTTAACTGTAATTGGTAATGACATTGTAAATTAATTGCTTATTCTTAACATACAATAATTGGTACCCAAGCATAAGTGAAGTCAGAATGTGTATGAATTTATTCCTAAAAATGAACAGATATTGTTGAAATCGGTTGTACAATTTTAATTCAATTTACATTTACATGTAAAAGCAATTTAGATATAAATTTTAATTTTGATCACAGTAGTACAGCAACTCATTCTTTTTGGTTGAAATACAAGCAGAAATGTGTTCAATTATGTTTTTTTTTTTTTTTTTGTACAGTAATCCTGTGATAATTGTATATCATTAGTCAATTTACAAGATGCATACTGTAATTCATTGACAGTTCTCAAATTGGTCTTAAGCCGGGAGTAGTACAGCAACTCATTCTTTTTGGTTGAAATACAAGCAGAAATGTGTTCAATTATGTTTTTTTTTTTGTATAGTAATCCTGTGATAATTGTATATCATTATTCATTCTACAAGATGCATACTGTAATTCATTGACAGTTCTCAAATTGGTCTTAGGCCGGGAGTAGTACAGCAACTCATTCTTTTTGGTTGAAATACAAGCAGAAATGTGTTCAATTATGTTTTTTTTTTTGTATAGTAATCCTGTGATAATTGTATATCATTATTCAATTTACAAGATGCATACTGTAATTCATTGACAGTTCTCAAATTGGTCTTAATCCGGGAAGCCACTGCATCCGGCGGTTGTCGGCAGACGCAATTAAATGAAATCGATTCAGTTATAGTTTTTAATTTTACCTTTACTGTATTATTAAGACACTGTATCAACTGCTTATTGTATTCAAATTTGTTAGCCATAATCATATCACTATAATTTTCAAAGCATATGTAGTGTATATATTATATTATATAGAACGACCTTTAAAAGGAAAAAAAAACCCCATTAAACTTAATTTGAAGAAGATAGGGATTACATTACACTGTTGACAGTGTTGTTTTCAATGATACTTTCAATTTAGTTGAAATACCGTATTTATTCGAATTAACGCCCCCTTTGACTATACACCCCCTCAAATAGACTCCCCCTCCAGAGCCTCATTTTGAAAAATGCCTCCCTCCAATAACCACCATGGGCCGTATATTTTTTCCTCGAATAAACATCCCCCTAAATGACTAATCTGAAAAAAAAAAAAGGGGGGGGGGGGGGTGGGAGGTGGGCCCTTCGTAACAATAGATGCCCTGGGTGTGTTTAATCAAATAAATATGGTATTAAAGAAAATTATATTAATGAAATGCAGCTGAATGCCAATGTTACTTTAATTACTCATTAATTAATGTGATAATAGTATACAGTCACTATTTTGAATCAAAAGTAAAAATGAGAAAAAAACATGAGACTTATATGAACTGAAATTATTATTTATGATAATGTGAAAATGAAAAAGAAAC
This sequence comes from Anneissia japonica, assembly GCF_011630105.1. Taxonomy (NCBI): domain Eukaryota; kingdom Metazoa; phylum Echinodermata; class Crinoidea; order Comatulida; family Comatulidae; genus Anneissia; species Anneissia japonica. The sequence continues at coordinate 4,848 of NW_022705529.1, forward strand.
ATGATAAAAAATAAGATTTGAATTAGGAATAAAGGTGGGGCTACTCACATAAATTAAAAATCATTGGTAGAGAATATATAAAAAAAAACAAAAAAAACTATTTAATTATTTTTGATATAGTTGATTCTCTTGTATATTTCTTGGCTCACCAGTAGATATTGTGCCATCTGTGGCACTATTGAGTGGCCTCTTTCCTGTCGTCTTCTAGGATAATTGCTAAGTACAAATAAACAAAACACGTGTGTTAGAACACCTGGAGCCTGGAATTTGAAGTTTGATAACTTCAGACTGCACAAGTTTTACGGACCGTCCGTAGTTGCTACGGAAGTATTGCCTAATTATGGGCGTTTACGGAAATAAACGAAAGACACTATCTTTAGTCTAGAACCAGAAATATAGACATCATGTTGAAAGTACAAGACATGATTTTTTTCATCAAGTTTGGCTACATCGTTCCTCATGTTCAGCTACCTATGGACCGTGGCCTAGGCCGCCTAGCCTAGCCTAGATTTGTCAGATTGCTGATAAATTATTGTAAAACCCAAAAAAGTGCCCTAGGGCCTAGGCTATGAATCATCAGGTGCTACGGAATATTTTTATTTACTACGGAAACTCAGATTCTAGAAGACATGGCGGAAATGCATTTTACTAAGTTGAGAAATCTGTAACTTATTATTTAGTGTGCAGAATATTTACTAGGCCCATGGACCTCCATGCTAGGCCTAGTACTACTACTACTAGGCCTACGTCATTTCATTTCTGGTGAGTACTCAAAATAGCGTATTTTTAAGTTATACTTTAAAATGGGCAGTAAAATCTTTCTAGAGCGGTAGGCTCCCACTTTTCATGCTCCTCCCCGGGCCTAGCTAGGCCTTGGCCTAGCTAGATACTAGGCTAGGGCAACTTGCCTTTCTTTGCCCCAGGGCTCTTGGCTCTGCCATCCAGTGCACCCGTGATCAATGTGATAAAATTTGGCGGTAGCAGGTCAAAACGGCAATAAACCAAAACGGCACTGACCAAAACGGCAATAAAACCAAAACAGCAATGAAACAAAACGGCAATTGGCAAGTACCAAAACGGCAAAGGAGCAAAATCTATGCAAAGACTACGAAGCGCCAGCGGGTGCTGGCCGCAGTTATAATTTTCAGAATTGTTTTGAAAGGCAAATCGAATATGGCCATGGGCTCTTTTTCCCACTTTAAATGTTTATTATTATTTTTTCACATTTTAAAACTTTTATGACAATAATTGTTTAGCCTCATTTTGTCTGGAGTATTTTGAAAGTTTTATTTTTAAAAAGTTTTACTACTTTTATATTGTTCCTCCCACCCCAATGTTTTTAATATTGAATTTGTATGACTATTATTATTATTATAATTATTATTATCTTTATTATTATCATAATGATATTATTGCTGCTGCTGCTATTTGCCTCATTTTTACAATATTTAATCGTAGTACACTTTCATGTATATAATTAGTTTACTTTTTCGCGTTTTACTTTTATGACATAAATTGTTTAGCATCGTTTTGGTCTTGCCATTTTGACTTATTGCCGTTTTGACTTATTGCCGTTTTGGTCTATTGCCGTTCTGGTCAAAAGTGTTGCCATTTTGGTCATTGTCGTTTTGAATTATTGCCGTTTTGGTTTATTTGCCGATTTCTCCATAAACCAATTTGTCAATAACGCGGTATATAAAATAGCAATGAAATGTATGAATGAATGAAATCCGTTCCAATCTTGTGTGAATGAATAAAATATAATATAAAATGAAAGTACACATAGGCCTAGACAGGCCCCTCAACAACGCCATATTCTGTAAAGGTTCGGTAGATGATACCTCAACTCAAAAACTAGCTGAATTTCACTGAAAATCGCTAGGAGAATAGGTGGCAAAACCGTAACTTAGCATATGTATATTCAGATGTAATGTTATAGTTCGATTTACATACTGTAGTGCTTTATACAAGTCTCAAAGCATTTGAGTTGTGGACTAGCTCCACAGTAACTTGCTTCTTTCCTAAGGGTCTCTTCCTGTCTGAGCTACCCGGTCAAAGAAAGGCTAATTTTCGGCAAAATCTGCACAGAAATCGGCCCTTGTTTTCTAAATAATGTGCAGTTGGATTTCTAGCCTGCCTAATTTTAACGGAGGATATATTCCCGGGCACAGGCGTTACTTTACACTCAGTACTACGGTCGTCAACCCATAGGTTGGGAGACATTTCAGAGAGTCGTAAGATAGCTCTGGGTCTCAAAAAAGACAATAAATACAGAAAGTGTTAAAATAAACACATTAAAAATCAGAAAATTTTCGTGAAAACATCCAAACAAAACAATTAAAAAAAAAAAAATAATAATTTGATAAAATGTTGACCATTGTCTTCAGCTACCCAAATTAATTAGCCTAGGTTTGCTGGCCTAGTATAGTAATTATACTCACTACAGTGCGACAAGGATTCCTACGACATTCAAGCAATGGTTTGGGTTGTTTAAATAAATATTTTTCATTGAGTTCATTCGTAAACAATGTTCACATTGAACGTGTTTGAACCCGGTTCGCTCAAAACAATAACAAACAATTTTTTCCCCATCCTCGAAGTCACGTGAGTAGCTTCATGAACATCGTCAAAAACGCACATGGTTGTAAACTCGCTGTACGACGTCTGGTTGTCAGGAGGCTAGTAACGTTATAGAAAGAATTATACCGCTATGCAGTGTTTACTGTTATAATTTCAGAATAAAATCTTGTGAAAGTAATGTGTGCTATAAAAACATCATGAGTTTTTTTTAAGTAATTTGTAGTCTTATTTTGTATGTACAGTTTTTTTCCGTGTTTATAATATACTGTATGCATATTTTATCAACGATTATGTATAAGTGTGCTCCCTCTTTAGTTAATTCTTATATTTTTGTAATTTAAGCTGAATGCACCACTCTTGTGTGTGCCGCCATTCCAAAGGCCTATGTTCTCAAAGTAAATAAATAAATATATTCTGGTATATTAAATTAATATTTAAATTTGAATAGACTTTAACTAAAATGATTGTTGAAACCCACACGGTCGGAAATTTAACACAGAAAATATATGGACGTCTACTAAAAAAATTGGGGAGTGATGAGAGTTTTCCTGGAGAATACAAGTATTTCCAGTTGTTTGTTTTTTAATAATTGTTCCCCCCCCCCCCAGATTATTGATCGGCCAAAATGCCTCAGAAGTTATTTCCGGGCATCTAGAAAACAAACAAAATTTCCACGGGGGGCTAGTAGGGGTAGGGGAATCGCCCAAAATACCTCAGAAGTTATTTCCGGGTGTCTAGAAAACAAAGTTTCCATGGGGGAATGCCAGATCCCCTAGGGTAGTGTTGTCTCTCGATTCACCCCCCCCCCCCCCCCCCCCGCCCCCCGACCCCCCCCCCGGGGGCCATCCCTGGTGGGGGGTCTATTCAACGCTGTGAAATTTTTCCTTAGTAATCCGAGGAGAGCAATTTAGTGCTCTACTGAATTTTACATACGTGATGGACTGCATATTTAGAGGCATGTCACATGTGTTTTTTTTTTTCAATTAAGAAGGAATATTGGTTTGTCCTGATTAAGCAATAAGAAAATAAATGATGAATGAAATGAATGAATCAAAATAATGTAAAAGAATGAGACTATTTTCATGATTGCTAAATATATACATAAATATTTATTATTTCAAGATATTTTATTAGACTGCTATAAATTTCATTACAAAATTAAAAGTATATTGAAATATAATAGTAGAATAAAGTACTGTGATCATGCTTGTTTGGTAAAGTACATTTCTAATTTTAAATTGAACCCTTTTTCTGTACATTTCATTCCTTAATGCAACACTGCATCAGTGGTGGCTAAACTTTAAAAATTAAAATACATTGTTAACAGTCTGATGGTAAACAGGAAGTACAGTGTGTACTAAGTGTGACGTACCTATCTCACAATGCATTTATAGCACAGTGAGAGTGAACAGGTCGCCATTTTGTCACTGTGCATAGAATAGGACGGTAGACGATTATTGAAGAGGATTTTTTTTTACACTTTTTTTGTGTATATTCAGCATTGAAAAGTCTGTTATACTGTATATTGGCAGATTTATTGGCTATTCGACAGCTTACATCCATTTACTGTACTCTTAGTTTTGTGGATCTGAAAGTATTTTATAGTTTACAGCATTTTCTGGATTTTGGAAACGTACATTTTTTCAGTACAATTTGACAAAGGTAGGACGCTGTAGACATTTTAAAAACTTAATTTTATTTTGTATTTCTAAGGTTTTCAATTAGGCCTACTTTGACGGTTGTCATGACTGCTTCTGCAGTACCAAGCAGCAAGTTTCCCATTTGTGGTTGCTAATCACGACCTAGCCTAGGCCCATTAGGCCGACCAGCCCTCCTTAAACTAACGTTAGAATACCGCACTTCCGGCGGTAAAGGACAATTAAAACCTCATAAAAAAGGCAACTAATCCGTTTACCTATAATTGAAGCCAAGGACACCAGTGTTAAACACTCAGTAATTATTCTTGATAATGTGTTAATCAAATTAATATAGTGAGATAACGTAACATAAGTTTATCGAGGGCGGGTTGAGCTAATGCTTTGAGTGATGCAATGTGCCACCAGTCACTACAAACAATCAACCTATCTTTGCAAAAAAACATATTTAAGTTAATTATATATTTATAATAAATATATTTATATTTATTGTTTATTTTTTATTTAATAATTTGTGGCTTATGGTATGTGATTTTCAACAGGTTTCTAAAAGTACATTAATGTGTGCAACAAAGGCACCTGTTTCATGACCTTTGCCGTTTGTCGTTTAGTATGTTGTAAACTATACCCTATAGTATGGTAGCCATTTTGTTTTAAAGAGTCAATTGATACATTTATTAACTGGTAGTAGCAGATTTTGAGTTAATTTACGAGTTCATTTTTGTAGGTCGGTGTTGCATTCATTTTTATCTCATTTAAAAAAAGTAGAGTTCTTTCAAGTTATGTTTCCATTCCATGGTAGACAGCATAACTCAATATCATGAATGATGTCAATAGTAAAGTCAATAGACAGTTGAACAAAGATTAGATGAATTGATATGCTAATTGTAAGTTTTTGTTTTGCAAAATATTTCGCAGAAATTTCCAACCCATAGGTTATTTTTTGTTTATACATGGGTGCAACAATTGTTTGGCATTTTATTGGAGATATTACGCCACTCACCTAACACATAACACTTCAACAATACTAATAATATCTTTTCATCAACTGCCATTTTTTATGAACATTTAGTTTGGATTTATACCTTATACAGGCAAGCATTTTAAATTTTTTTTAAATAGTGAAACATTAAAATGACTGATGATTTTTTTTAATGAATAGAAGGAATGTTCATTCACTCATTAAATCTGATGAATTATGGCAAATATTTGTTTTTTTACAAAAATTAATTAATTTTTATTGCAAAATTAATGTAAAACGATTTGATTTTTTCATAAACTGACTGTTAACATTAAATGCTCTTTTATTTTTCACATTTTAATGCTTATCCTGTTTTATTCTTATTTTGTATGGAAAAACTAGCTGTATCTTAGACTAAAGATTAAAAAGGCATTAATTACTAGTATACAAAAAAATATATATGGTTAAATTTTCTTTTTTTGGTAGACCAGTTTACCGTAAATTCTTGAATAACCGCCGCTCTTGAATAACCACCGCTCTTGAATAAGCGCCGCTCTCGAATAAGCGCAACACCAAACCATATTTTTTTTAAAATTATTGTTAATTAATAAATTATGATAATCATCGAGCCTTTCAGGCGCTTACAGGTATGAATGGGTAATAGAGAAGTGAATAAGTATCTTAATCTCTGAATATAACATAATATTAATTAGCTTAAGGTAGGACTGGTTTTCTGGCCTACTGTAGTATTTGTAATTATACTCGCTACAGTGCTGAAAGAATTCCTACATTTTCTACGACATTCAAGCTATGGTTTTGGTTATTATTTTCATATTACATTCAGTCATTAACAACATTTGAAACGTTCCTGTTTGAACTCGCTTCGCTCACGACTACATCAAACGATATTTTTTCAGTGCTCAATATCACGTGAGCAGCTTGACGAACGTTGACAAAATGCACATGGCAGTTGGTGAACTGGTTTAAACTTGCGTTCGGTTGCCGGGTGGCTGTGCAGTGTTATGGTTTTGGAATAAAAACAAATTATTGTGTCCTATAAAAATACTAAGTTTTCTTGAAGTTATACTTTTTTACTGGAATTTAACTGTAGAAAGGCATACGTCATCTATAAAACTGCCCATGCTTAATAAACATTGTATAACATGGTATTACTCCGTTCTGTTTTGTTTACAACGTGGTGCATGATGGTTGCATGCTTCAAACAGTTAGTATAGTAGTGATGATTTAGGCCAAGTATAGGCCTAGAATTACCAATATGTTTAGCTTAATATCGCCTTTTATTAGCCACCATCATAATAGAATGATTGATTGAATAACATACATATGCTCACTAAGTATTTTATTAATCAAATTTAAATAAAACTTATTTTCCAACCCACACGGTTGGAAAATTTAACAGACTTATAACTTATATACAGCCGTTTATGTTACGCGAGAGGAATGGAGATTTCCCTAGGCAGGCTGCCTTATATAATGCGTTGCATTACAGGCATTTGCAGTTGTTTGTAATCGGCCACTAAAGTTGAATTTTCATAATTTTAATATTTGTAAATAATTGATACCCATTCTAAATGTAAGAAACCTCTGTTTATCTCTGTTTAAATAGGTTGGGCACTCATGAAATATTCATTGGCAAATGATAAAAAAGAATAAGTCGTTTATTAGAGACATTATGGTAATGCTGGAAAAAGTCAAGGAAATGTCTCAGGTCATTGAAAAAAATAAGTTAGATTGAATTTATTGTGTGTGGACATGTAGTCATTACTTTTTGGTTTGAAACCTTAATCCAGGCACACGCTGTGCTGTTCGCTGTCCAATGTGATTTTATATTAAAGAATGTGATAATGCACTTTCGGGCATGACATGTCGGGGCAATTTTTGAGTATAAACCCACCTACCAATTTTCAGTGACTTTCATACCCATGCCTCAAGTCTTATTCTCGGAGTATGGGTTATTTATACCCTTGTTAATTTTGCTTTACTTGTTTCTTTTGGTAGAATATGCCTGCTATGCCAGGTGACCAGCAAGTAGACCACTGTCAGTCTCAAAGTCAAGAAGAGTGTTATGACTGTAGAATTGGAGATGGGAAGTCTTCGGTGGTAGACATTGGTGTCAAGTGTAAAGGAAGCAAAGAAGAGTTTACAGAACCAGAGAAAGTCCATTTCAGATTCAATGGGACGTTCTACATATTTAGTGATGACAATCTAATCAACGTTTGTTTTGGGGAGCCGGTTACAACTACTGAAGATTCATTTAATGACGGGGAGCAACCAGAAAAAGCGAGTGAGTTGGCTGTTCACTTAGATGAGCCAGAATGCAGTGAGAAAAAGCCAGCAGTACCGAAAAGCAAAGAACCCAATGATGGAAGAAAGGTTCCCGGAGGTTCTTCTCAGAATTCAAAAGGAAAAAGTTCCCAACAACAAAAACAGCAGAAGCAACAACAACAGGAGGTTGTTTTTTTTTCCCATTTAATAAAAATATTTAATATTGTTTTAAAAGTATATAGTTAATTTTGTCCTTGCTTGCTTAATGAGTCACAGAGGATTATGTTAGGGAGCTTTTGATTGTGACGATGTACAACATAATGATGTCAGGTTTATTTAACTGGCATGTCTGAACGTTGTGCGCTATCTTCTCTTCTGAAATCTAAAATGGTTGTTGGCGGAATCTAAGTTCAGAGAGAACAAGGATTGTACAATTAAACATTAGTGTGTCGGTCTTCCAGTTCTCCGTGTATGCATCGTCAAAAATCAAAATTGATTTACAGTAGAACAAAGAACTCGCACAGTTATGAATGAGTGAATTCGTTATACGTTCAAATTCTACTTTCTCAAATCGAAATCTATTTTCTTTAGTTGGCCCTATGCATTTTATATCTTGTTGAAATTTACACATCTCATTTGATTTATTATGAAACCAAAGCAGCCTACCACTGGTGGGGATTCTAGTGATGTTAGTAGTTCTGGAGATGCTGGTGATGAACGGAGAGGTGATGAAGACGGTGGACGGAGAAGAGGTGATGGAGATGGAAGAAAAGGCCAATCTTCTACACAAGGAGAGGAGGAGGAGTTAAAAGAGGAGGAGGAGGCGATGAAAGACACAGATGAAAAGGTGGAGGGAAATGAGAAAGACGCAGAGGAAAAGGTGGAAGAGGATTACAGAGAGGAAAAGGATGAGGACAAGGAACAGCAGCAGGAGAATCTTAATGTAAGTGGGTCTAGATGTGTATAAGTATTTTTTTTAGCTTTTACTAGAAGTTTGGTTTTAAATGATTATTGATTGTTTTATAATATTATATTGTATAGTGATATTTATTTTAATGATAATAATTGGTAAACTTAAGTATATTACATAGTTACTAGATTATCATTAGGTACCTAAAAAACACCTTTACTATGGTTTAACAATTCATTTTCATCATTAAATAATTTAATGGTAATTAGTCATTAACATACCATTTTATTTTACAGAGTCCGGCCTACATTTCGAAGTGTCTGAAGGCAGTTATGGAAAATCTAAGAGATCCTAAAAATGGTGTATGTAATCAGCAAACAGAATTTACCAGACGAGGCGACTCCTTTCTGAAGCATTTACGGCAATGTCATCTGGGACGCACTGCATGCGAGGATTGCCTTTTGATCTTGCATGCTTTTGAATATCTTGTGTCAAGTACACCAGATGCTTTCCCATTTTACAAGGATTATAAAAGAGCAAGAAGTAAGGTTTATTTTTCAAGTCATCTAAAATATTACTCTGACATGTTGACACTATTTCTGCAGTATTCATATTGGTTTTCTGATTTAATGAACACATATTTGTCACCATCAGGATTCAAACCCAAGACATTCTAGGTATTGTTTTGGTATGCTATCAATAGATAAGTCACCTGAAATTAAACTATATATGTAGAAACGGCTCCCCCACTTATAGATGATAGTTTTATAAATAAACAATATTTATTCACATCAACTGTCCCTCATAGAATGGCCTTCATAAAATGACTACATTTTATGGTTTAGAGTTGAATATCAAATCCAAAAATTGCAAGATTAATTGGAGTACTTCATGTTTATGACTCAAATTAAATGTTGTATGGCCTATTTGGCCCTGTTTCTAGAGACCTGGTGATGCGAGTGTACAGCTCTTCTGTGATCTTGTGTCACAAGTACTTAAAAAAAATCAATAGATAGACTGAAAGTGTAAAATCAATTTCTTAAGTAAAACTATTAATTGTTATTGCATTGTAATGTATATTTTCTTTTTATCTTGTAGACAAGGAAGAAAGGTACCTAACTATATTAAAATGGCTATTAAAGAATCTTCCAGAGAAGAAACTACAGATGGAAGCATGTTGTGAAGATCTCAAGGGAATGCGTTTCAGCAGTGGTCAGGGGGCCCGACCCAAGAAAAAGTTCAAAGAAGCAGAGAGTAGCAATAAAGCTATGGCTATGGAAACTACTCCTTCCCCAGACATCGACCCAGTGGGAAATGGTATATTCCCCGGTCCTAGAGGTGGTCATGTGTTGAACCGTCGACCAGCAGGTGTTATTTATGGCGATCAGGAAACATGCCGTAACAAAATTTGTGATTGGAATCACAACCATGATGCAACTGATGGTGAAATCAATGATGGCGTTATCTTTAATAAAGTAAGGTTTTCATTATTTAATAATAATAATATGTAATTGAAAAATTATCTCTTGATAAAATGATAACTTTTGAATAATATATGAAACCAGAAGAATAGAGCATTTGGCTAAGTGATTAGATTACTGCTATTCATAATGTAGACCCTGGTTCATGACCTAGCTACTGCATCAAGTTTTGAAGCCTTTTTTTTTTTTTTATAGATTTTTTATTTGGCCATCATAGGTATAAAAGAGAATAATTGAAAGAATTAATGGATAGGTGCATAAATGAAATGAATGATTTAATGAACAAATAAATGGTTGTTATATTCTACTATCCCACAGGAATTAACTTCAAGTTATATTGCTATTATAGACCAGGTAGAGAATTTTATAAAATACATCGCCTTGGCTCTGGTAGTTTTGGAGACGTCTCTTTATGTTTTGATGAAGAAACGGAGAACATTTTGTTTGCAAGTTAATTTGAAAGAGGACAAGAAAGACAAAATGTATTATATTATTAATTTTTTTTAAGCTATGTTTTATTTGGCCATTAAGAAATAATGGATGGATGCATAAATGAAATGAATGATTGAATGAACAAATAAATGGTTTGTTATATTCTTCTATCCCACAGGAATTAACTCCAAGTAATTGCTATTATAGACCAGGTAGAGAATTTTGTAAAGTATGTTGCCTTGGCTCTGGTGGTTTTGGGATCGTCTATTTATGTTTTGATGAAGGAACAAAGGAAGATTTTGTTTGCAAGTTTGTAAGTTTTTTTTATTAGCACTTTATAATTAAGTGGAGTTAAATAACTTGCTTTCTAATCAACAAAAATAATCCCAAAAATAAATAAACAAAGAAAGAAAGAAATTATTCGAAAATACTACCTGGAACAAGAAGTGCCAGTAGGCGTTGCACTCACCTTGTATGTATTTACTGTATGTATGCATTCATGTTTATAATTTGCTTTGTATACACTGGTAGGTAAGTGCCTTCTTAAGTGAAATGAGTACTGAGTGGCATGTATTTAAACCACTATGTGTGTTGTTTTGATGAATATTGAAGGTGTATTTGATAAAACAAAGATTTATTGGGTAAACCTAAAAGTTGAGTGCGATTCATAAAAAAATATCCGTGCGATTTTCCAGTTAATTCACCAGTACACACTTTCTAAAACCGCTTGGACACGCGCCTAATTACCTTACCATCTGGATTATCCGCGACAATTTTGACCACCAAATTGCTGGGTAGAATTCCGTGTATGAGTTGGCCTTGGAGCCGGAGACGATGATAAATCAACCTTAATTGCTTTGCCAAATGGTTCGTCCACAGCAAGTACTCGCTGTCGTCGCGCTCTTCTTCGCCTCCTCATGTTCACGGCGAAATCAAAGTTGGATTGGACAGTAAATCCATCCACATAACATCGCATCATTGTAGCCATAATGGTGGCTAGTAGCATAGCTACACGTTCAATTTGTAAAATTACCATTACAGTACAGTATTCAGAGAATTAAACTTGAATACAAATCGTTCCCGCGTATCGTTTAAACAAGCAAAAGTAAACAAAGAATGGGTTGATGGGATTGGTATTTCTGAATGACCTTACAAAATTACTTCCGGAATAGTTTCGTTACACGGTATTCGACATGAGCTAAAATTTGCTCGAACGGTGGACCACCCGCTGTGTGCTCGGCGTGATTAACCGGTGAATTCACCTGAATACGGTTTGCGTTTTTCGCTCGAACAGGCCCATAGAGGTCAGTGCCTTGCATAATGTCTAGTTGATGGGTAACATATATGAATAACTGATATAAATAATAATACTAATATTAGTTCTTGGTAGACAATGTTAAAAGTAGCGCTAGCTAACACTAAGAACCAGTATGGGGAAGGTTGCTGGTGGCCTAAGCTTCAATGTCAAAAAAGTTGACCAAAAATTAAACAATGCTTTCGTGTCTTGTTCATTTCAAAATTTAACTTTAAGGTACAATTATATTCATGTATGTTCTATACCTACATATTTTACGGAACAACCTCACTTTTTCATTTACGTATTTATGTACGCATATTAATGGACCTTTTATGATTGCTCTGTTGTCAGTTAATAAGTTTGATTGACATTCTGTTTAACTTCATATCCTGTCAAAGTTTCACATGCTTTGTACTGTGCAGGTTTCCCTTGAAAAATTTAAGGTGAATGAATGCCTTATCTGGATGAGGGTAGAGCACCAATACATCGTACCTCTGTGGGGTGTTGTTCGCCATGACAACACCGTCATGATGCTCAGTAAATACATCCAATGTACACCATTGTCTGTTATGATTGATATGAAATTTAAACTCTCCGATCGTAATATCGTAAAGTGGATCAAGCAACTTCTGTGCGTCTTGGAATATATCCACTCCATGAACATTGTCCACATGGATATAAAACGTGAGTACTGTCCCAGTAATTCTATTCATAATTTCCACATTATTATTATCCCATTAAGAAAATTCATATTGATTATTTTGGATTTTCTTAGTATTAAATCTGTAAAACTGTCACTGATCATTTTGCTTTTCAATTATTATCCCAACAAACTGTTTAAAAGTTACGGCCCATTAAAAAATGCTAAAAAAGTGGGTCTGCCAGATAAACAATAATATAAATTTGCAGTAAGCCATGTATATAGTTCAGATACAAACTGTTGGGTTGAGAGTATATTGACATTTCAAATAGATCGCTCTTTTCATCTTTTAAAAATTCTTAACTTCATGATAACATGCATTACACCTTGCCTTACATTTGTTTAATTTTTCATTATATCTTCTTTTTCCTGACAGCTGCTAACATTCTACTGACGTACGATGAAGATATTGTTCTCATTGACTGGGGTTTGGCCATGGAACTTAACAACAATGGTCAGCAATTAGTTTCAAACCCAAGAGGAACAATGTATTTTATGGCACCTGAAGTCTGCCGTAAGTTTGTTTACAGAAGAGCCAATGAACTTTAACAATTTCAAGATATCAGATTTTTATTGATAATTTGAATAAGGAACTAAGCAATCCGTTTGCAATATCTTGCTCGCAATAATCAACTTCTTATCGGCTTACCTACACTTATCTTATTTTCACATTCTCTATTTGTTCTGTTTGTTTTGGTTTTTTTTATATTGGAAGTTTAATGTCTTATATACTGTACATTTAATATATTCTTTACTTTTATCTTTTGTATATTTAAACAATAAGCTCCTGGATCCAAATTTTGATTGTATCGACAATAAAGATTCCTTGATTCCGCGATTCCTTGATTCTTTACTTGTATGTTTTTTTCAGGATCTAAAGCATTCAATGCTACCATCGATGTTTGGAGTACAATTTGCTCGGCTATCAACCTGTTCACTGGTAGTCCACCATGGGTGAAACGTTTCCCAGGTTTAAGAGAATATTATGCGCATTTATATCATGTAAGTGTTGATGCATTTTTTTCAAACTTGCTAAAACAATTATTTATTTGGAGATATGATTACAATAATTGTTTGTGTGTGTTTGTAACTATTTTATATCATGATTTTGTTTGTGTATCTAAATAGGTTGGAACAAGACCCCCTCCTGTGGAAGACATTCCAGCATCTTTAGATCCCGCTATCAGGGGTTTTCTTATAGAAGGTTTTGGAGATAATCACACAAGGCCAACGGCTTCTCGACTCCTGAGACATCCAATGTTTGATTTGGGTTTGTCAATTTTCCTTATGTTTATTGTAATGGTAGTGAGAAATCTTTCATGGAAGTGTTGAGGCTGGTTGAGTCTAGACACAAAAAATTCACACAAGGCCATGGTGTCAAAAGTAGCTTTCTTCCTTCATATACTATTTAATGGCTTGTTGAAAACTGAGTGAACAACAAAACAAGAGTTTGCACACATACAAATTACAAGTTTCATTAATATTTTATAATTTAAACACATTTTGCACACATACAATATTGGTTTATAAAGAACTCATGTTAAATGCCTAAAATGACAGTTAAGATATCAAAACCTCAGCCTATTCCACATGTCTAAATGACACCAATGCCGCAGTGGAGTGTGATGTAATATTTGAATCTGCAGCTTATAAAGTATTAGCAGGCCACACTTGTTTGAAAATGCTAAATTTGTATATATGGTACATGTACAGAATAAGGAAAGACAGGAAATGACACAGTAAACAATACTGCTCCATTACAGAGTGATTGATGGATTGATTGATTTAATTCTTTGATTGATTGGTCTGGTTGTTAAATTCTAATTCAACAGCAAGTATATGTCCAGTTATAGAATATAACCAAATCATTGTGCTTGCCATAAAAATAACTTGAAAATTTTTCTGTTGTCTACCTTGAGAATTGCTTCAACTAAATTTTTTTAATAGATAGAATTGCCAATAACTTTTTATTGCAAGTTGATTATCTTATTTCCCTAGGGCTTCATCTTTGCTCGTCCGCATTCTTAAAACGTTGTAGGTAACAACCTCATTTTATTTTCTTCCTTTCAGATAATGTAAGAAGGTATACTACTTCCATGTATGAAAATATAAATGAAGGGTTGGAAGATGTAGAAATGGACACTGAAAGATTTCCAATAGCCCCCCCTGATTCATTAGAAGAATCTTGATACATCTTGTATTTTAGAACCTCTTCGACAAGAAGAAAATCCACATCCGAGGGATGTGGGAGATTGTGAGATCAACCAGGGATTACATTACACTGTTGACAGTTGTTTTCCAATGATACTTTCAATTTAGTTGGAATACCGTATTTATTCGAATTAACGCCCCCTTTGACTATACACCCCCTCAAATAGACTCCCCCTCCAGAGCCTCATTTTGAAAAATGCCTCCCTCCAATAACCACCATGGGCCGTATATTTTTTCCTCGAATAAACATCCCCCTAAA
>NW_022705529.1:20384-38395 GCF_011630105.1 Anneissia japonica
GTGTAAATACTGATTTTTATGCACAGGAATACAAGGATGGTATTATGTAGTCGCCTGTTCATTAGCAAGAAAATTTATCTGAGGCCCACTGAAATAATATAAACTGAGGCAGTGTATTGAAAGTTCTGCTGGCAATTATGTCAAAACCTGGTGCACATGGCCGTCGGAACCACCGCACCGGTTTTGACGGACCACTTTTTCTCATATTTTTTTATATCAGGGGTGGTAGATTTTTTAGAATTATTCAGAAGAAAATATTTTAAAAATAAAAATTCGCATTACATTTTTATTAATTTCATATCCAGAATTTTTGCAGGAAACTTGATGAGTGATAACATTTTGTCTATATAATTTGGAAAGTTCTGTTACCCTTCCACGATCGAGAGTGGACATCCTTTCCTGACATTTGTGGATTCTTTGTCTACCTCGCTGGAAGAGAAAAATATTGAGAAAATATTTAGGAACAGAAAAATAATTATAACAAAGTACCAACAACATAATATATAAATGAATGCAAAATAGTGAGTGCCCCAAACTGAACATCGTATACAGTTATCGCATTGTATGGACAATGTTGCTGATACAACAGAATAGTATTTCACACTTCTTGTTATATCACCATTACAAATTATTGCATACCGTACTCAAGCGAATAAGCGCCCGGGCGCTTAAAATATTTTATGCGCTTTCTGAGGGGCGCTTATTCGAACGGGGCGCTTATGAAAACAGTGGAAATTGATTGGGCGCTTATGGAAATAGATGAAAAGGGGTTCTTATGGGAAATTATTAAATTCAAGAGGCACTTTTTGAATGAAAAAAGATTATTTAAGGATCTTACGAATGGTGGTTAGGCGGAAAAGATAATCGTCCAGAAAACATGGCTCTAACAAGAATGCTGTGAATATTTACATAACAGCAAAACAGCAATTAGTGGTAATGGGTATGGTTAGTTTGTTGGCCATCGGCCGATTGAGATTAGCAGGATGGCAGGATCATTGTATTTTTTCTTGAAAACTGATGAGAATGTAAAAAAGAGTAAAGTTGGAAATATACTGTCTGTCCAGGGATCGGAGCTCTCATCTGTCCCAAGAGAAATATCCTCATTTTGATATTGACCTAAGAAGAATGTATTTCCACTCTGCAGCTCAAATTATGCCAACAACCACAGTCCCAGGATTGATTGGATTATTGACTTCCTAAAAAGAAAATCTTATGATTAAGGAAACTTTCACGTTAGGAGGGGCGCTTATTCAAACGGGGCGCTTATTCGCGCGAGTACGGTATATTAATTATTACACTACCGTACAGCCTGTATTCATACCACGGAATGAATTAGGTTTAATAAATACATGGTATTGGGTCGGACTAGTAGATTGAAATAGCGTGAATAAGTTAGGTTAGCATTTGATTGTCATGTGGGTAAATAAAATGTATGAAAGTGTACTATTTCGATAGGAATTAATATAGACTTGCCAAAGTCTCTAATTATAGGTTTTCCTAGTATTAGCTAATTTTGGAGAGCGCCACCAGCGTTGGTATATATCGAGAAACTTTTATATGCGAATTATGATCTAACCGGGGTCCAAGAGAAGGGGATGTCTAGAGCCTCAATCAGGGTCCCGGAATAAAATCCCTGGTGGAAAGATGGTTTAGGGAGATCGCCTGTGTTTGTTCTGCTTTTAAAACTGTATCTGGTTTTTTTTCTTAATTTCCTTTCTTCATATTATTTCGACTTTCTTGTGGAGGCGCGCAATGAGCCTTTTTGAAACGGATACCGTACCGGCGCTTAATAATATTATTATTATTAATAGTAATTCATAAGATGGTCAACTGCTCTTTATTTTCGAACAAATGCAATTTTAGAGCTGTCGCATGTGGCGGATTCATGGGGAATGCAACTGCCTCCCCCCCTCCCACCACCAACAAATATTCAAAATTATTTTTAAAAAAATGAGAAACAAAGTACGGTATTGTGTATCCAAATTAAGTCTGAGAGTGCCATTTCCGGCCATCATCTACAGCAGTTGTTCCCAATCTTTTTGCATTCGCGAACCCCTCGGGACATGGAAGATAGAACCTTCTTCCCTCCATGCGCAGCCCCATCATGATTTAGGCTGAGCAGGGCTGAGGTAAGAATTTTTTTATGTCCATGGCACTTCTAAATGGCCGAAAATGTCACCTTTATACTCGATTGAATGTAACTTCTTTTATTTCTTATTTATATTTCATTTTGTAAAATTTAGGGCGACTCTTGATTGATATTCCGCCGGGGGTGGGGGTGGGGCTCACTCTTAACTATATAATTAATATACAAGGAGATGCCGCATTTATTGAGTATATTTTCGAGGACTTGGTAGCGCAAGTGCCAGGGGCGGCGCTGTGCCAGGTGAGGTGCTAGCGGGGGTGGGGGAAAGGGACCCCCCGTCGGGGACTTTTGGACTCCCACTTAGACCCCTGTTGGGGAATTTCCAGCAAAAATCAAATCTTGGGCGCCGTAATTATCCTTTTTAAATAAATAATCAAATAATTAACACAACATTTTATTATCTTTCAATATATAAAAAGAAAAATCCCCAGCAGATCTAATTTTTTTCCCGACCGGGGTAGTGGGAGGCTAGGCTTTCAGTGGTGAAAGGAGAGCTCGAATATTTACCACTTATTTACACCAACCATGGTGGGGCTGAAGTGGGCGTGATGGCGTGAACTTCATTTTTTGTCTCCTCCCCCCACCCACCATATAGGGTGGGGGAGTTGCAGCATATAGGGTATACTTGCGAGGACTTTTTAGCACAAGTGTGGGAAATAACCGGGGTGGAACTGGTAGGTTTAAATTCCCTGGACTATCCTGTGCCACAGTGCCACGATTTTCCGCATGATTTTACCGGGAATTTCAAGAGGCTGGGTGTTCAGCCGGTAACCCTTTGCTAAGCTTACCTTTGGTACCCACGAGTCCGTGGAGGCTCTAGGATATAATTTATGGCGGGGGAGGGGGACTAAGATGTCCGACTATAGTGCGCAGCGTTATCTGAGGGACGAAGCCCCGAGCCGGGGATGAGTATGGGAGGGGGTGTCCCCTTCCCAAAACAAGATTTAATTTGGGACTTCTTTTATAGATGACCAGATATGGCTGGGATAAGAAAACTAGGCCTATTTTTTTTTTCTTTTGGTCCGACTATTTTTTTTTTCTTTTGGTCCAACTGCCCAACGAGCTTTGGCCAATTGGGGGGGGGGCTATTTTTTTTTTCTTTTAGTCCGACTATTTTTTTTTTCTTTTGGTCCAACTGCCCAAAGAGCTTTGGCCAATTGGGGGGGGGGGAGCTTGACCAAACTGATGGGCTGCCCCCCCCCCCCGCTGGCGCCGCCACTGCCACGAGATAGCGACCAGGGAACCAGTAGATATTGTGCCATCTGTGTGTGGCACTATTGAGTGGCCTCTTTCCTGTCGTCTTCTAGGATAATTGCTAAGTACAAATAATCAAAACACGTGTGTTAGAACACCTGGAGCCTGGAATTTGAAGTTTCATAACTTCAGGCTGCTCAAGTTCTACGGAACGTCCGTATGTGCTACGGAAATATTGCCTAATTATGGACGTTTACGGAAATAAACAAAAGACACTATCTTTAGTCTAGACCCAGAAATATAGACATCATGTTGAAAGTACAGGACAATGATTTTTTTCATCAAGTTTGGGTTCATCGTTCCACATGTTCCTACCTACGGACCGTGGCCTAGGCCTAGGCCTAGCCTAGCCTAGATTTGTCAGACCTGTCAGATTGCTGATAAATTATTGTAAAACCCAAAAAAGTTCCCTAGGCTATGAATCATCAGGTGCTACGGAATATTTTTATTTACTACGGAAACTCAGATTCTAGAAGACATGGTCATAGCGGAAATGCATTTTACTAACTTGAGAAATCTGTAACTTAACCGTAGTTTTGATTATTTAGTGTGCAGAATATTACGTCACTACGTCATTTCATTTCTGGTGAGTACTCAATAGCGTATTTTTAAGTTATACTTTAAAATGGGCAGGAATTAAATCTTTTTGGGAGCGGTTAGGCTCCCATTTTTCATGCTCCTCCCTCGGCCTAGCTAGGCCTCGGCCTAGCTAGGATACTAGGCTAGGGCAACTTGCCTTTGCCCCAGGGCCCTTGGCTAAATGCTGCCATCCAGTGCACCTGTGATCAACGTGATAAAATTTGTTGGTAGCAGGTCAAAACGGCAATAAACCAAAATGGCAATAACCAAAACAGCAATGAACCAAAATGGCAATGACAAGTACCAAAACAGCAACAGACCAAAACGGCATGCCAAATACCAAAATGGCAAAGGAGCAAAATTGATGCCAAGACTACCAAGCACCAGTGGGCGCTGGCTGCAGTTATAATTTTCAGAATTGTTTTGAAATTGTCCCGATAGGCAAATCGAATATTGCCATGGGCTCTTTTTCCCATTGAATTGTTTCTCGACCCATGGGTCGTGAGACAATTTAGAGGGTCGTCAGATAGCACTGGGTCTCAGAAAAAAAAATTATACAGAAAGTGTTAAAATAAACATATTAAAAATCAGAAAATTTCCGTGAAAACATCCAAACAAAACATTTTTTAAAATAAAATAATTTGATAAGATGTTGACTATATCATCTTTTAAATTTTTTTTACTTATTCAGTATAAAACACTCAAAATGCAACAAAAGTTGAAAATTTCTTGAGTTTACATATAGAAATAAGCCTACCAAACAGAAAACAGACACAAAACAAGCATAATACAAAACAATCAAAAGTGTAAGCAGTCTTCACTTTGTGTCAATGTTTGGCTGACTGTCATCCGATAGAATCTTAGTTTAGTGCACCATTTGTTGAATAGTGTTTGTGTTTCAAAATACGAAGGAATATTTGTTTTGGTCTTGTATTCAAGTTTTAGAAATTTTACAGTGTTGTGTCACTTATTCACAACCTGGGCTTCTTATTTACCTACTCTTGAAGGAAACTTTGTTTAAAAAAAAAAAAAAAATGTTTTAGTGCCTGCTAAATTAGTGGGCAGTATGAAATCAGAACATGACAAAGGTGCTAGCAACCACAATGTTAGAATATAGGAAGTCAGAAATATATGATTGAAATCTTGATCATATAAATAAAAATAAAATGATGCTTTAGGTAATTATATTCTTTAGTAAGTACAGACCTCGAATTTTACCACGGCAATTGCCGACGGTGCCCTCCCAGTTGGCCTTGCTGCCCCTGAAAATGAAGCACGACGACGGCCACTACTTGCCTGCCCTTTTGCAGCCTTGGCCTTGGTGCCCTCACGACGCTTAATATAGATCGTTTGGCACATTAAATAAATCTAAATAAGAACGTTCAAATCTTGAAAGAAAACATGAGAGCCAAAAACGTAGATCGTCTAGGCCTAGATAAGGTTTCAGTGACAGAACATGAGAGAATTACCATGTGTGTTGATCACGAACTGTTTTTGCAGTTACCGTTGTGTGCACATGTATCTGACTAGAGCGGTTATTGCTTTGAACGATCTGACTGGCTGAAACTCCGCTAATCTAGTTGATGACAGCCAGTTTAGAGGTGTGGCCACCTCTCCGATGACAATGCACTGAGCAACAACAGCAGGTATTAAACTTCTTGAACTTTGGCTGTTCTGTTTACGATCACCGACCGCCCGCAAAACAATATTGAATCGATAATTAATATTTAATACTCTAAACAAAGTCATTTTACCAACTGTCAACGATGGTTTGGCTAGACCTAGCTTGGCTTGGCCTAGCCTGGCTATGAATCAAGGCACTCGCAAAAGATTAGTACTGAGGCTAAATCAAATTTTGCCTTAGGGCCCGTTCGAGCAAAAAACACCAACCGTATTCCGTTTATTTCACCAGGTAATTGCGCTGAGCACTCTGCGGGTGGTCGACCGTTCGAGTTAGCTCACTGTAAATATGTGTAACGAAACTACTCTGGAAGTAAATTTCAACTTATCCCATGGTCAACAACCTGTTCTTTGTTTACTTGCTACTGCTGCTATAACCGGCCCACGTACACACAGCGCGGCACGGTGGAACGATAATGTAGCTCAATATTTAACTTATAATGGCTGCTTTAAAATCTGTACGTAGGCTAGTTTATTCAAGTCTGCGCACAAGATCGAGTGCGTGGAAAAGCTGCAGTCTAGAAAGTATTTGGTTTGCGAACCGCCTTAGGTTCACGCGAGGCTCAGTATTTTAAAGACTAGAACATTTATCGGCCCACCACTAGGCCTAGGCCGACGGAAAAGCTGTCATGCTCTCGCAACTGCGACACAAAATTGAAGACAATGTATACCTGGATAAGCTATGGGAGTTGTCGCGGGTACGTTTACGTATTTTTAAAAACAAGTGAATGTCACCAAAAAGAGGAGCAGCCCATCTGTATTCCAAAGAGCAAAGAGAAATTTGATTACCGTGGCGAAACATGAATTAACCACCTACAGCTGGTGTAGTGGACGGGACGAGCTGGGCCTATGAGATTCGTCTCTAGATAAAATGATGATGGTACCAACGAGGCCAGAACTAATGTAAAGGTGCGTCAGTCTTTAAATTACTTATTAGAATTCTGTGTTTATCTTTCATTTATTGTTAAAATAAATGAAAGTGAATGACAGTAAGATAAAATGTAAACCTTAAACTACTTTTTTAGGAGGACTATTGTTTGTTAAAACAAATGAATTTACCAATACCAGATACCATTTTTTTAAGTAATTTTAAAAATACACCTTGAACTTAATTTAAATATCAAATAAACAGCCCCCATCACCCCTTCTGTCTGGCTCTGTTGTGAGTGATTGTGAATGCACTTGTTATTGTACCTGCTTGATAAGTACTTGTACTTATTCTTCAGTTTTCAATCAGTTGATGGAATTTATATTTTCCAAAATGTCGCAGCCCTATTTTTATCTAGAGGAGGTACACTAATTTTAACCATAGCCTATTGGCTAACCTATAATTGATTGCTATTAATAATTCACATTTTCACTATGAGACAGACACTTTACATGGATCTCTGACATTAAATAATTTATCAATACTATAATACATAACTATTTTTAATTATAAAATAATGATAAGGTCTATGTTAAATGTGCCATGATTATGAAAAGTAGTCATGCCTATATGAAAATTTGGCTAGGACATAGTTGGACAAACTATTTATAATTTTTTTTAAAATGATATATTATTTATAATTATAAAATGCCATTGTCTTTATTTTACAGGTTTATCTCATACAGTTTTTATCATATACAGTACTGATGTTGCAGAATTGTTGATAATTTTGTGATTAAAATTGATATACTGTTGTTCAGATATATTTATTTAATTGTTTTGTAGGAATGGATATTCTGTGAATAGTCCAGCCGGATGATCCCCACTGACTTCTGTCAAGTTATGAAACTTGAGACACTTAGCATCTGATGGAGAAGCACAAATTCCTGTATACCAAACCCAGTGTCATTTCGATATTAATTGTACTGAAATATGCTTATGATAATGAACAATTAAATACAGTATGATCCTTCCTGTATTCTTTTGCATTGACGTTAAATTGACTGGTAATCAACATAGTAAATTGTTTGTTAATTAGTAAAAATATTTTGTTTTCCTGAAGCTGTTGATAATATATATGGTAAAACACTGAAAGATCAACAAATAAAGTTTGAAATGTAAAATCACTGTGGTTTGAGTTTCGTACAATGACAGTTACAATGTATTTTAATCCAAATACATGCAACTAAATTGTTTTCTCATTACCTGCAATGTAGCCTCTTTATTTTTACAAATTAAACAGAATGATTATATTTATTGAAAAATAAATCTGATAGCTATGGAGATCAGAACAATTAAAAGAATTGCACATTTCTCCTTTTTGTCTATTTGTTTTATTTATGGCCCAATAGAATGCTATAAATATTGTTTGTAAGTTTGGAGTTGCATATTACTCACTGTAACTTAGAAATAATACAAAAAAAAAAAATTTGATACTAAAGGGTGAAATGTGTTGTGATTAATTTAAGATTAAAATATAAATGTATTGAAAAACAAATGGATGTCATGAAATTAAATCAATTAGGCCTCCTTTTTGGCCAACATACTGTACAATGAACAATAAATTAAACCTTTCTCATTAAACAATAATTTAATTACTCAGCTTCTCATCAAATGTTAATTAAAAACAAAAAAAATTGATATATTTATTCATTGTTTAAATTTCGGAAATACAGCTGCAAAGGATGCAATTGTCCATAGATACGATGATATTCACCCATTCGTCGTACGTAGCAAATTGAGGTTCCTAGATCTTAGCCAGTTTGAAAAATTAAATATTTATACAGTTATTATTATTATTTAATGCTATATTAACTACAACAATTACATTACTGTATGTCAAAACTAATATGTAGGCCTATTTCAAATAGAGGTCTGCAAACCCGACGTGAATATTGACTATTGTGCTCTTTCTAGGCTAGGCCTAAACCTGAATGTGCTGAACTGGGTGAGAAAGCATGAGCTTGGCTGTATCATATCGATAATAATACTGTATTTATTAACTAGCGTGAAGTTGGTTACTTTCCATGCAGCACACTTCTGTTGTGAAGGTGCGTTTAAATATTACCGCCATGGTTGGACGAATTGTGATAGGGGCCTAGCAATCCTCGCGGTGCACAAGCTGAGCTGACCTGCACCTGAATCCTCCTTATCATTAACTGGGCCGAGGAGAAGCATAATTAGCATATTTAATTTATGCGACGGTAATTAGCCAATCGGAAATCAAAGTTGTTAAATACGTCAGACACCACGAAATCGTGGTGCCTGCACTCGAAATCCTCACTATTTTCCCAGTCCCTAATCCCAGAAAAAGTATACATGGTACACCATGCAAATAAGTAATATGGAACACCATTTGTGCCAAAATCAATTTATTCTTAAGCATTTCAACTGATTAAGACAAAGATTAGGGACTGGAACCCAGTCTAAGAGGACACATGTGGAACCAGAAAACTTCCCCTTAATGGGGTGCCCCTATAAAAGGAGACACAAACCAACAAACCAATCGTGAAATTGTATCCTTGATAGGGCAATTCCATGTTAGAAAGTCAAGAAGTGGCCAAATCAAATAATGATCAAAAACATCTGCTTTTGGGTGAATTGCATACCAAATAACACTATACAAAACAATCAAGTTTTTCTTGAAAATTATTGGAAATGTTTTATTTAGCCATTTTATACAAACATTATGATTTTCTTGATTTTTGCTGTTTTTAAAACTATTATTCATTTTCCTATTTATTTAGATTGATTATACACAGTTGTTAATGTTACCAGTCAACATGATGGGATATTACATAAGCTAACATTCAGTCCTGACCATGTTACTTCATTTATTGCGGAGTTATAATTACGTTTTTCAGATGGTGATTTTTCATCATGTCCCGTACACCACATAGATGTCTAAAAGTTATCCCTAAAACCAAATTTTAAAAGATATTTTAGATCCTCTGGCACATTTAATTTATAAATAGTGCTATCGCAAATTTTCTGAATTTTTTTTATAAATTAATTTCCAAGTAATTAGCCTATTAATTATGCATGTGGCATGACATGTCCATACACCACACCATGATATTTTCTCTTTTAAACACATTTATCTTCTATAAAATAATTTATTTAAAATTTAAATTGCAATTAATACTATGGCTATTCTGATTAGTACTATATTGGTAAATGTTTAATAAAAGTTTTGTAAATTAATATTAGTCCAATTCAATGTACAACCATTATGCACTATTGTTATCAGGGAAATGCCTGTATTTCATGTACTCAAAATCTGAAAATTTATGTTTACTATGGGGAAATTTTTTTTTTTTTAAACCTCACCATAATCCAGAGATTTATTTATTCATTTACCTATACATACTGTAATTTAGGATCAGTGTAGTCCTAAACAAGTGAGAGAAATTCTATATAGAAAAGGATTAAATGGATTATTTTGTATACATTTAGGCTGTACTCAGAGATGTCTTGTACACCACATTTTGGCTGTTCCATAAGCCAAGCTTACATAAAAGTTTTAAAAGGTGGTAATCCAATGAAGTCAAGGTGTATTTGAAAGAACAGGTGTTTATCTCTTCTTAGTATTCCTGACTCTGTATTAAGTGCTACTAAAGTTGATGGCTACGGTCACACTAGCGTCTCAAGCCTGGCTTGACTCACCGCGGGCGAGATTTCAAGCCAGGCTCGAAATTCTGGGTCGGACACACTGGTTGGATTGACCTCTAAATTATGAAAGTCGAAACAGCAGAGCCGTAGAGAGAGAGTTTGGCCAACTCTGTTTCACGGGATTCGATATACGCGCGTTTGATTGGGTGGATCGCAATCAAAGATTTTACACCAGACGTGCCCGAACCACTCTTCTTCAACTGATCTTTTATCACAGTTTGTATTGGGCTCGCAATGCCTTCACTTTTGTTTGAACTTGGGCCGTCGTTCTCTTCTCATGTCCGAGACTGGCTAATCTGTCAGCAAGCACGCCAACAATTCCCGTTTTGTTGTTTGTTTTTTATTTTCTATCCGGTCTCTCAGCTCGGGTTGGCCCCACAAATCTACCAGGTCAGCAGTTTCCTGGTCGCTCCAAATCAATCGCATTATTATTAATTAAAATGTGAATTAACTTTTATGAAAAGTAATGATTGCGTCTTGATTGAACACACATGAAGAACTCTCGGGTTTTTTATTCAAGAACTTCTAAATGCAACGGCGTCATCGACTGTGATTGGTCGACAGCCGATGAGGAAATGTCAATCTCGGTCACGCCAGGGTCAATCCATGGTCAATATGGGTGCAGATGCGGTCACATTACGAAAATCTCACCCGCGGTGAGTCAAGCCAGGCTTGAAACTCTAGTGTGACTGTAGCCGATATCAATTAAAGGACTTATTCAGAGATATCCCGTATGCCACAATTTGGCTGTCCTGTATGCCACGCTGACCCAAAATTTTTAAAAGGCAGTAATTAAATAAAGTCAGTGTGTATCTGAAAAAAACTAGTTTTAATGTCTTCTTAGGACTGAATTCATTATAATTGTGGCTACAAAAAATTTTCACTGATAAAAATAACAGATTTTTGAAGTTGAATTTATTGTTTAAACAGCTAAACTGGCAATCATGTGTTACCTATTGTGCAACATACATATTGTGATAAAATATTTTTCTTTTGACTATTAATCATTAATCAGGCTGCAAAACAGTTCCTGAATGTCTTTTAAAATACTTCACATATGGAATCGCCCAAGGGTGTTGGTAGTTTTCATACAACGATGCTGATATAGGCCTACATTCTTTAAAATTTTATATAAATAGAATTAGAACTAATTTGGCTATATTTATTTATAATATGAAATCAGCAGTAATATTGTATGTTCCTAATATTATTTTGTGATGCGATGTAAATAGGGTTGGCCATATTGTTAAAATATATAATTCCCCTCGATTCACGGAAAAGTGTCCCCCTTGATAGAAGTATTCCTGAATGGCTGGTGCCCCGATGTAGGGGCTCTACAGTAGTATATTGGCCGTATATTTTGTATCATTTTGTGAAACTTTTATGATATCTGGAGGTCTTGTGTTGTGGGAATCTATAGCAATAAATTCTGGGTCTTACGGAGTAAAAAGTTGCCGAGCGTAGGTCTAGTAACTACACAAATATTCTTAAGATATCCGTTACTACATACACCAATGCTCGATAAATTCATAATGAACAGATTAAACTTCACTATCTAGCTAAATTAAATTTACGAACTTTAGCATTTTAGAATATTTTTTCAACGAATTGCCACCATATTGTAGGTACGGTATGTGACAACAATTTTCAAATGCAAGGAATTCCTTTGCAGATAACAGTAGTACCATTTGGAAGAGCCTTTATGTAGCATTACATTTGATACCAAGATTATTGCCCTCCCATCAAATATCAACAAAGTTACAGAATTATAGTAATTATTAATTATGCTTAATTTTGGTACTTCAAAACCAATTAAACAATAGAAAAATATGCGACCTTTTTCTAGAAGGTAATAGACTGGTGCAATGCCGACAAATTAACAGTTAATCTTACTGGAAAAACTAAATTTATAATTTTTCGTTATAAATATAAAAATATTATATATTGATCAATCGAGATCAATCATAATCCAATTTCTGAAACCGATTCAATTTCCTTTATTGGTATTATTTTGGACAATTTTCTCTCATTTAAAGAATACATTAATGAATTGAATGATAAACTTAAGAAACAAACAATAGGCATTTTATTTAAACTTCGGCATTGCTATCCTGAGATTAACTAAACTGTTATTTACAATGCTTTCATCCAACCTTATTTGACTTACGGCATTGAGATATGGGGCAGCACCTACAAAACTTAATTATAACCTCTTTTACAGTAGTTAATCAGAAAGTGTGTGGTAGATGCATGACTTTTTTTTATCATTTCAGAGCTCATTCTTCGCCCTTGCAGTATTTTATTCTCTTAAAATATTAGATGTACCCAAGCTACACTACGGTGATGTTTCTAAATTTAGTTCTGATCTATTTTATAAAAGATTATTTTGGCATTACTGATCATAAGTATAATACAAGATTTAACAATGATTTTAATTTAGCCATTCTTCCATGTCATACTAATTGTGGTAATTTTAGAATTGCTTTCTCGGGTGCTATTATTTGGAATATAATTCCTTTCAAACAGCTTAAATACATGCCTTTTCTGTTCAACTTTAAAAGAATTACTTTTTTATCACAATATATTTGAATGATGCCATTATTTTTTATTCGTTAGGCCTATTATCTATTTTTATTTATTTATTTATTTTCGATATTGAAGTGCATTGATTTTATAAATATTTGTAAATCAGAGGGGCCAAGCTTTGATTAGCTGCACTATTTCCTGGCCACTTTTTGTAATGAACTTTGCTTACATGAAATTATTGAAAAATTGAAATTGGATTCAGTAACAAAACAAAACATGTGTGCACCACACAAATTTGGGGAATTTCTATTCACAAAACATTTAAAATTTTTGGTCAAAAAATAGGACTTGGTGTTAAAATTAACTAAATATAGACCCTGTTGTGGATGAATATAAACTATAACAAAATATAAATAAGTTAGTAATTTATTTATTTGGAAGCTACACTTTTTTAACAGTGTCACACTTCAAAAAGTGAAGGTACATCCAGAAGAAAAAATAGTATAGGACATGAACATAAAAAAATTAAAAATGATTTTGGAAAATAAATTTTATATGACTATTATAGTACATGAGTTGATGTTTCTGAAGATACAGTATGTTGTGCTTGAAAGTAGACAACCATTTTGTTTTTCAAAATGGCTGCAGCGGAAATTTTGATACCGAAATTTATGCAAATTTAGACTTTATATATTGTATACTTTTACCTTTTTTAAATTTATACACTTGGTTTTAATAATTTAGTGTATTTAATTATTAGTTGGGATATACATAGCTACATTAGGCTTCTCCTATTTTCTGATAATGTAACGTCAGTTACCAAAAACTTCTACTTTTTGTAATAATTTCTTACCATGCACAATGATAGGCTAATGGTATTCATAATTTATCTCTCCTACCTATGCCTCAAATAGCCCATGCCAACTCTTTGCGAAAAAAGGAAAAGTCCTGAAAATTTATATTGAAAATGCGTAATGTCAGTTTCTGTAGGGTTATAAGCCTATAGTATATTATATATACATTATTTATAAAAATTATATTAACTTATTTTCAACTTTATCAATCTGTATATATAATTTATCAAAACTATTAAAGTAATTCATTATTGTTCTGTTTTGTAGAGATTTAATGTACAACCCACTATTGGCTTATTGTCATAGTTTTTATATTTAATTCTGTTGGTGGTTTAAATTGTTTTGTAGTATATGACAAATAATTTAACTTAAAATATGGTATCAATCGGATCTTGACAACATTTGAAGAGACACCTAACAAGAGAAGTAAACATTAAAACTGTTGTTTTTTCTTCATTACTGATTTTCCTGCCACCATCAAACATGCTGTTCAGACTAACGTAACAGCATGCTTTGACTTATTCATACTTACCAAAGTATTGACTAACTAACTACCGTATTGTCTCTAATAAACGCCCCCTTCTAATAAACGCCCCCTCTGAGTTTTTTTTCATTTTGCAATGAGTGCCCAATCAATTAACATGGGTATCCAGTCTGTAAAAAGGTTGACAAACAAGGAGTAATACTGTGTGTTGCTTTTGAAATGTATACTACTCAAAAAAGCTACCCTAAACGTTTGATATATGTTTACTGTCTTCACGATCACTAGGCCTAGGCCTATTTTGTGTTTCTCTCATGGTATTTCGTTAGCCTTGTAAAAACAGGGTAAGCTGCAAACGACGGGTAATCATGTATTGTTAATGTGTCGCATGTTCGACGCTGATTTGATTCAAGGTGTCTGGTCAATGAAGTCTATACCGTAGTGAGAATGTTCCTTCAAGTTGAGGGCAGATGTTTTCAACAGTTCGTGAGGCCGACAATGTTTTTGACAAGCACGCGATTGCTGTTGTGAAAGGAGAAGCACCGCGCTGCATCGTCGGACATTTACCCCACGAGAACTCGAAGATATTTCATTTCTTTTTGAAACACAAGGGAATTATTGATGTTCAAATAACCAGCAACAAACGAAGGAACAGCAAAATAGCAGGAGGCCTCGAGATACCCTGCACATTAACTTGTTCCTCTAAAAATAAAGAACTTATTGACCGTTTAAAGCAGCTTGTTTAGGTAATTTTTGATTTTACAATTCACCTCTAATGAACGCCCCCCCCCCCTTCCTTTTGAAAAAATGCAACACCCTCGGGGCGTTTATTAGAGACAATACGGTATATGCTCCTTGGTCTGCTAGATTTTGCTTGCAATTCATGCCTATTAATCCAAATATCACAGCTTTATTTTGTTATTAATTTCTATTCATTCTGCATGCTACAGATTTTTGACCTTATAATATTATCAAATATTTACTTACTGAATGCTCTTGTTGGCTTGCCATGAAATACAACAAGCAGTAACTTTACATTATTTAGCCTAAACAACATTTTTCCATCCAAGTTATAATATTATTATTTATATTACTATATAATTTTTAGTTACTGTATTGCCTTTGATTGATTCCTGTTGATTGTTACTATTGTTCTTGTAATCTTTGAATGTTTACAATATCTATTGTTGTCTTTATATTTATTTTGAAACTGAAACTCGTGATCTTCTTCATTGCCATGGTCGCCTTCATCATTGGTGTTATCATCATCGTCCCCATCAGCGTTATTATTATCATCGTTGTCACTGACAGTGGTGGCGGTGTGGTATTAGCATTTGTTGGGCATACTGGTGGGGATGTGTTGTGGCAGTGGTTGTGCTGGTAGTGCCTTACAAATGCAGCTAGATTAGGAATTGATCACTCTTAACGCTTTATTGGATATTATTTAAAATATAAATAAATATAGAATTTTTTCTTCAATACCTTTTAATGCAAGAAGTTTTCACTGCAATTTTGATTCAATAAACATCTTACTTAAATCCTAAAATTTTAATTTTGACTTAATTTCAATCTCTGAGAGCTGGCTTAAGCATGACAGTCCACTTATTCAAATTCTCAATTACCCAATTGCTAAACACAGGCAGTTAAAAGCTGGTGGTGGTGCGGCTATGTTTATTCCTACTACTTACTTTCAAAGAAAGACATGATTTATTTATTGATCAATCCATATGCGACTCATTGTTTATTGAAATTGAGCAAAAGTCAATGAAAAATATTGTTGTTGGTACAATACCGAGCCCCTTCTTTAGATCCAAATAGTTTTTTAAAAAAGATTGAATTAATACTAATTAATCCAGCAAGTGAAAGTAAAATTGTTTTTCTTCTGGGTGGTTTTAATATTGACCTTCTTAAATATGATTCCAATAATCACGCCTACAATCTTATAAATTCTTTGTTTAGTAATTCCTACCTGCCCCTTATCCATCGTCCTTATGCTTTATCAGGAGTATTCCCTGATAAATTAAAACTTGCCAAAATCACTCCTATTTTTAAATCTGGGGACAAAACAGACATTAATTATTATCGTCCTATTTCCATACTTTCTGTTTTTTATAAAACCTTTGAACGTATTATCTATGACAGGACGTATCTATTGATTCAAAAACACAAAATTCCCTCCAATGATCAATAGGGATATGATAATTCAATGGCCCTTCTGCAACTGACAAATAACATTGTGGATGCTTTCGAAAGCAATGAATTTGCCATTGGTACTTTCATTGATCTCTCAAATGCTTTTGATACCATTTGACCATTCAAACTTCACAATTATGGTATTTGAGGAATCACAAACAAGCTTTTTAAAAGTTACCTTTTAAACAGACTCCAATGGACTAAATATAATAACACTTTCTCTCAGTTTCTTCCAATCTCACATGGAGTCCCCCAAGGTTCTTTTGTTTTCCCTATATATTAATGACATAAACACGTCCTCCAATCAACTTTCATTGTTTCTTTATGCAGATGACACTACTGCTCTCTATACTAATAAAGATATTCAGACACTTGTTGATGTTGTTAATCAAGAACTTACTAATGTTTTCAATTATTTTTCTGCTAACAAACTCGCTATAAATATTTAAAAATGCTCTGCAATTACACTAACCCAAACTATGGAACAATCTAAATGACCACATAAAAAACTGTGAATCGAAGAAAAGCTTTTCCTTAAATCTTAAGAATCACTTAATTTCTAGTTATAATAAATTAAAACCCAAATAAATTTTCGTCCTCTGTAGACGATCAGTTTTGTCGTTTTTTGTCTCTTTTTTTGTCCTTTTCGTCTTGTAACCCGTCTTCTGTCTCCTGTTATTGTTTAGATCTTAATTATTTATTCGTATTATTGTAACTTGTTGAATTTTTACTTGTTTTCGGGCTTGCCTCACACAAGCACTTGCTTTTTTGGCTATGCCCTCTTTAACTATGTTTTATTCTCATCTCATAATTGTTTATATTGTACTTTTGATTATGAAGAAATGAATGTTTATTTGAATGATTGAATGAATAACTTATTTTTTACTATTTGAGCTTCCTGGCTTATATTAAGCATAGAATTCATAAATTTACATTATAATTATCTAGCAAAAACATCCAAATTGTGTTTCTTATAAATTAAAATTTGTTTTCTACATAATTCAAAATTACAATAAGCGTAACGTCAGTTACCAACTGGCCATTATATAATGTTAATATCTCCCAAAAAATATAATAAATTTGTAATAATTAACCGTGTAATTCTAGTATACTAATGCAGTATTTCATAGCATACAACTCAAGTTTTGTTTGTCTCTCGAACATGAGATATCAAAATTTGTTTTAATTCCTAGTTTTTGTTACATAACTCATATCCTCCGCTAAATCCACAAATGGTAAAAAGTTTTAATTGATATTCCTGTATTCCACTCCCTTATTACTACCATGTAGCATTAAAAATATAATTTGGTCTCTCATATTTTTGTTAGAGTAAAAATGTGAATGTAAGATGAAATGTAACGTCAGTTACCGTGGAATAGCCCGGTTTCAGAAAAATATAAACTTATCTCTGAAATAATTGCATGTTTTTGACAAACAAAGCTTTCAGCAATAAATTCTCTCACTTTGCATAGTCAAAAAAAATTGGTTTGATGACAAGTTTAGAGAAGAAAATGTGAACTACATCATCAATTGTTTTGGGACATAGAGAAAAAATAATTACGACCTCTGCTGCCAAAACTATAGAGCCCGGGCTTTGCAGATAGTTAAGTTGCTGCCAGAAAATGAAAGCGGTGCCATAATATTGCGCTCAATGGCCGATAGTCACATACCTAAATATTGTTCACAAAATATGATATT
>NW_022705529.1:40024-61200 GCF_011630105.1 Anneissia japonica
ATCTTGCCCATTCTAACAAATTATTTTCTAATCTTCATTTGTTAACCGTTCATGACATTAATAAACTTCAGCAATGCCTTTTTGTTTATAAAAATATATATTCTCTTCTTCCATCAAACTTCTCTTGCAATTTTATTCATAATTCTTCAATCCATTCTTATAATACCAGGATCTCCAATGAAATCCATCTCCCCCAGTCCAAGCTAACACTCCTACAGCATAACATCCGGTATAGTGGATCGAAATTATTTAACAAGCTTCCTAAAGAAATTTCATCTGCCCCTTCAATTATTATATTCCTTAATAAATTAAAAACTCATTTCTTATCCTTTTATGATTAATTTTCCTTAAAATTTGTCCAGCTATTAACCAGTGCTTCCGTGTCATTTGCCCTCTTTTTTTTCCATCTTTCCTGGTTTTCGTCTGTTGTTTTCTTGTTGTTTTGTTTTTGATGTGTTTTTGAAATGTACTGTTATTGTCTATTATATGGCTAGCTCGACACAAGTTTCGGTTTAACCTTTAAACCGAATTTACTTCCAGGGCTGTTGCCTCTTTCATTGTTTATATGTTAATTGATATTAGTTATACAGTTATTCTGATATTATTATTATTGTTCAATTTAATTATTTTCTACTGTATATATATATATCAAAGAAAGATGAAAGAAATAAATGTTGCTAGTCGAACTAATCAATCTTTAGACAAAATTATAATGAACACAGAAGTAATTTTAACATAAATATTTTACGGAATCCGTTCCTGAAATATACAAATAATAAAATACCAAAAGTCCGAAAAAATCTAATCCGTTGTGAGGGCGCTAATGGTTTTAGAAGGGGAATTCCCTACGTAAAACCAAGCGTTGGGACGAACGACGCGCCTCTTTGCATGCTGGGGGAGTTAGTTTCCTGATTGAACCAATTACTTTTGATTGAACTACCTCCATCCATGATTGAACTACCTCCATCCATGATTGAACTACCTCCATCCATGATTGAACTAGGAAGTAGACCTAAGCTCAAGTAACTCTGAATAATGTACAGACATTTATTCTCTTTGATATTCAATGTCTAGAGACCTACCACCATATCTAGGCTAGGCCCTAGCCCCTAGTTAGTTGTAGTACTAGGTAGTAGTATCATACCGAGAGAGGGAGAATAGGCCTAGCTAGGCAGGCTTGTTCGAGGCCTCCTTCCTAGCTAGCCAAGCCCTAGGCCTAGGCCTAGTTACTTTAGGGTAAGTAGGCCTAGTCCGATATATCACAGCTGTATAAACTCCACTTGGTTTGATTTATTATATTTATATATTTGGCTTACCTTTCAATTTAGAAATTAAAACAGGAAAATATTTCTCTTGTAAATAGCATTGTTAATGTGGTCCGTAACCAGGGGAAAACCATTTGTTTTATTTAGGGGAAACCACTTCCACCTCAAATTCAGCAAATACAGTACCAATGTTTCAGCTCCAGATGCTTGCTCCTGACATTTGCTGGATCTCTTTGACCTCACTAATGGGCCGGGCCCTAAGTGGTCTTTGGATATCTCAGTGGTGGATCCAGGATTTTTGAAATATACGGGGGGGCCAAAGCTGGGACATTCCCCGATGGAGGGTGTATACCACCTCAGCTAATGGGCGTAAGCTGCGGATGCATCCCCCATGGCAGCAAATTAGTTCCACTAAGTGGGTTGAAATACCAAAAATGACCATTTACAGTAGTTTTCATTGGAGTAGGGATTTGCTCAGCCCTAGTGTCGTGACGCCCATGTCGGTCGGGGGCCCTATGACTTTCTGAGATTATGGGCCCTTTTTTAGTCCCAGTACTAAAGTCCATAATAGGATTTTAGATGTGCTTTTTTAAAATAATTTTTTTCATGTTTTTAGAGACTAAGTAAATGATAATTTATGAGTGGCGAATCCAGAAATTTGTAATAGTGGCGGCCCAGAGGAACTTTCACAGATTAAGGGTCTGTGCCATTTCAGCCTCACTATGGTGGGGCTGAGGTCAGAAAATTTATGATTATAGCGACTCTAGATGTCCACAAATAGTACTCACAGACATTTTTTTTACAAGTTTATATGTCCTACAGTTGATGTCAGACGACATATGCTGTTATGTATCAATGAAGCCTTTTAGGGTGAGGGTGCTTGATCAAGGGTCCTATGGGTCGGGTCCCCTAGGTGCCGGGGGTTCTGCAGACTGCCGCACGAGAGCACATAGGCATTACGCCACTGCTCAGCCCAACATAGTTGGGGCTGAGGTAAGAAAGTTTAGGATTATTGCAATATAGCCGGAAATGGCACTTTCAGAATCTGCCACTGTAGTTGGCTGTCATTAATGATGGTAAACATGTCTTCATCGTGTTAGTGTTATTCACCATGATTATACATTAATAGACGTTGAATAAATTACATGTTTTTATCAAGGACCTATAATTATTTAAGATCCATTTTTATATAAAGCTGTGTTTTTAATATTTGTTTTGCTTAATATTTTTAGCATTATGAATTTCCTTAAAAATCTTTCCATAATAGGCCTAATTTTCATTTTACGCACCCTGTGCCCTTCCCCCTTCCCCCCTACATGGGTTGTGCAAATGTATTTAGATATTAAAAGTACAGTATTAGCCCAGCCTGGAATCTCTGTAGTTTATGTAACTGTTTTTTTTTTTCAGAAATGTAATGACGAATGAAAGGAAGATCAATATGAGATAGAAAGATTCAAGGCAATAAATACAAAATGGAAGGTAAACTAATCAAGAAGATTATCAACTTGCTCTCAAAAAACATCAGGCCCAGTGGTTTATAATTTCTGTCTTTGTATGTGATAAGGGAAAAAATTCTTGTTATTTTTATTATTGTTTAGTGCAGCTTGGTCCTTGATAGCATAAATGTTAATTCTAGGCATACTGATCATCTGTGCTTCTTTAACCAAAAATCTTGGACTCAAGCTTTCTTTCACTCGATTACCATTAGGCTGCCTTGAGTATAGGACAAATTGACAGGACCAATATTGATTTCTAGAGAATCCACCTTCCTTTCTGTGAAAGGTTTATTTTCCTTATGATTAAATATTATATTGTCTGTGATTTGGGATGGGCCCACCAGTATTGCTAAAGTGATGGGGTTCACTTTGGTTGGTCCTGGTCTACTCATTTTTCAGATTGCTGTTTAACTGTTTGTTTATTGGATCAAATAAATAATGAAATGAAAGGAAATTTAACATGTACAGGTATTTTTAGTATAAAATGTTTTTATGATTCTTTTAGGACCTTAAATTTACATATACAAAATTTTATCTTAAAAGGTAAAGGTAGGAGAATAGCACATAACTTACAGCGTCATTGTGCTGAATTGTGATGGGCGTGGTCTGTGACTACCTAGCAGCTGCAAAGAGGCGCTTCTTGGTAGATACATGCTCACATCATTCCACAACGACAAGGGCTGAAATGAACCATAACATCAGGGTAACCCCCTCCTCTTCCGAAAGATGTAATGGGTTCTTTAAAGTGCACACGAGCCAGATGTATACACTGGACCTCCATTTTAGTCCTTATCCGAGAAGACTTGGTTCTACCAACCGAACCATGCACGAGGAGCGGCTGGAACCAGCGCCAATGTTAAGGCTGTAGCTAGCAGCGCCCCTGCCTTACCGCTCGGCCACTCGACTCTATGTTACCAGTAAAAATGAATAATTTGGTATCACCTTATTATAACAATCTTGATTCCAAAGTATGCTAGTAAAAATAGAAATACAGTAACTCATAAATAACCTTCTGACATGAACACATTATTGTTGTCATTTCATAATTTTTAATAAGAAATAACCTATATTAAATAATAGGAAAATGATGCTGATGTGAAGATGATGACAAATGATAATTTAATTGACAGTGATGAAGATGATGATGTTTATTTGTTTGATCATTTAAATGTTAATGAAATTTAAAAATAATTTATTTAACTTTGATTTAATGTAAATAAAGGGTATTTTCCAGCTACATTAATAATGAGACATTTTTATTTTTGTAGAAATCACGGATGATGCTTTCACACAGCTGTTGTCAGTTTTTTCGGATTGGTATGACCAGCATGGATGGATCAGTATGCTCAAAGTTTTGTACAGAGGTCTCTTGAAAAACAATTATGAGTTGAATAAAGCTACCAATGTGATGGACTTAATGAATTTGCTGATTGCTTCTGGAGATCTGCACTCAACATACCTCAGTCTTCTCTATGATACCATAAACATAACAGAGCAATATGGCTTGGAAAGGGAAATGAAAGATATACTGCCTGTATTTCCAAATGTTAAAGATGTAATGATTTCAAAATTCACACCTCACAGACAAAAAGTTATGAAGCTTGGAATGGTACTGATTGATGAAGACATAAAAAAGATCAGTGGATTGTATAACAAACCAGTAAAGGAGTATGCAGACACATGGAGTTTGATTATGGATCTGGAGCACAATAGGATAATTTGTGAAGGAAATATGGAGGCATTCATTGAGAAATTGAATACCCTGAAACTCCAACAGGCTGTGGAAGTTTTCAAAGAAGGTATTAATTTAATTGCTATTTTATATCAATGTAATAATTGGTGATTATGTCAGAGATGGGCAAAGTCGTACAGTAAACAAAGAATCCACAAAACAATGCAAATTGATTTACAGTAGATTTAGATTATCATCAAGGGACACAGTCAGGGCATGAATTAGACAAACTGGAATCCCTCAAATTACTGCATGTACCAGTAAAATAGAAAGGTTAGCATTTTCAAGGAAATTCTTTTTTTTTTCTTCATTAGAATATAAAAACTTGCATGCAGTGATATTTACAACAAATTTTGCATGATGATAAGACATTGAAAAATTAAAAGTGTTAACATTAAAATTATTTATATTAAAATTTGAAAAAGCATTAAACATTTAAGGCTTTCACATTAAAAGTACTTTTAGCATCAAAATCGCAGCAAGGCTGAATTTCATGATATTGACAATAATGAAATTAAAAACATTATTCAAGCATTAGCACAAGACATGAAAAAAGTAATAAGTAAAATTAGAATACATTAAAATTTGAAACATTTTAATGTGAGGACCATTTAAAGGGATTTTAGTGCAAACGTCCTGGACATGATATCTCAAAAACTAATCAACTGGTATGAATGAAAATTTTGTGAAGGTTTAACCAAGTTACAATCAAGAAGTTGTCGAGTGCTGGTCGCGATTCAAATTTGGGAGTTAACTTTAGGGTCATTAAAATTTTTATGGTCCTGCATGTTTCTTGTGTTCAAAATATATAAAAAACAGCTGCACTGGTTTAAATGCCAGTTACAGGGCTTGTAAAGTATAACCCAAGGATGAGGTGATTAAATTTTGGTGACCAAATGAGGACCATACATTTTAACATGTGACGCTAAAAATCAAATCCCCATATTTCTATTTCCATAATATTTCCATTTCAACACCAATACATTGCATGCATTTTGTTTGTCAGCTATAAAGAGTAAAACATGCCAGTATGCTTTGTCAGAGCACATTAGGAATTGGCAGGTGTACAACAGATACAATGTAAGGTGTTCGAAAAATGAAGTGATTATATATTGGTGTTGATAGATATGGACCCTTCAAAGCAAAATGTTGCAGATCAGATATCTCAAAAACTAATCTAAGTGAAACTTTCGTCTTAGTGTAATCTTTTTAAAGTAAGAGAGCAGCTTAGCTCAGTCGGCTAATCTGGTGGTAGCCACTGTGTGTGTGCTGAACCGTGGAGATCTCTAGGTCCCCGGTTCAATTCCCATCGCTGCCTCTCCTTGTGTTTCAGCTAGAGGGCTGAAATACAAGTTACATAGCGCACCGTCTTTCGGATGAGACGTTTAAGTCGTTGGTCCTGTGTGCATTTATGGCCCATGTGCACGTTAAAGAACACAGTACATTCTTCGGAAAAGAGTAGGGGATTGTCTCCCGGTGTCCAATCACCACCAGAAGGACCCCACTGGAAAAAAGTCTTCTTCTAGACTTTCGTGGGCTATCCTTGGTGTTTACATCGAATAAATCCAATCCAATCCAAGAGATTGGCGAGTTATTGTGCCTTTTTGAAGAGGAATGGAGCGAGGTGAGTGGTTGTGGTAGTGGTAGTGGTTAAACTAAATTAGGAACATTTTTGGGAGGATTATTTTATAGAAAGGGTATTGCGGTGGGCGGAGATATGCTCTCTACTGAGTGCTCTTGTTATTATTATTTAGCTTTGACACATTTGTTTTTTTAGAGCTCACAAACACTTTGAAGTGTTTGATGATACACACACACACACACACGCTGTTTGGTCTTATTAATTTGTGTTTGAGAGGTGGTGGGATGAGTAGTTTAGATATTGGTTGGTGTGTGCTGATTGTCAGTACAGTATACTGTTCTGGTAAACTAGCTATTTTCTTCCTGTGTGATGAGAGTATTTGTGAGGTAGATATTGTTAGGGACACTATTGAGGCTTGAATAGCGCCCTCTGCCAGTTGTCTGGTTTCTCAGGAGTTTGGATTGGACCATACTGTACATGTGAGAACGAGTACAATCCATTGTCTCTTTTCATGTTTTGCTAGATGGATTCTGTTTGTATGGGTTTTGCATTTTTTGAGTCGTTAGTATGGTTATAGCGTCTCACAGAAATTGTGACAGCCTCCCGCACTTCCGCAAGGAAGAATCTCTCGGAAAATAACCAGTCTCCCTCAAATTCATAATATATTTGCATGTTTTACTATTTATTATAAATTGTCTCCTGGACGTCAGTGCTGATGGGTATCACCATCCATAGCAAAATAAAATTTAATGTGTTAAGAAAGTTCATTTAACCAGATCTCATGGAATGGACTTTTTCTAGCTTGGGACCCCTGTGGTTGTATTTAACCATGTGATCGGTTATACTGTAGCTGATTTGTAAATGCATCAATTTGTTCTTTAGGATGGATAAGGTGATCTTGTAGTTTATTGATATTTACTTGTGTTTTATGATTTCTATTTGTATATCAAACACAATGATCATATAAAATAGCATTTATGTGGCTTTTCCCTTCTTAACATCTCCAAATGCTTCCATGTCTTAACATCTCAAAAATGTGCAACCAATTTATGAATTAAATTATTTATTATGGTAAATAATAAATAAATTAATATTTATTGTACCAGTAATCAATTGTTTAATTTTATTTCAGACATTCCAACTCCAAAGCCATCTTTAAACCCAGGACAAGGAAGTGGTAAGATAAATAATGTTTACATTGGTATCTTATTTATAATATTATCATGTTATTTGTTACCTTGTGTTCTATAATAAATATATCTACTGCTACTGCTGCTATTATTCTGCGAGATGTTTCAAGAGAGGATGTGAAAAAATTCCCTTTCAATTCAGAATATTTTCTAGATATGTAAAGTGCTCTTATTATAGTGAAACAATACAGTAATTTTAAGAAGCTATCAATTATCCCCATCTTGATAGCTTGTTGAATGCTGCTTTGTGTAATTGTTCCTTGCTTGTAAGATTTAGAGTAGTTGATAATTATATTTTATTTAGTCTTTATACGACTTTCTGGTTTAAAGGCTACTGCTGTTCAAACCAATTGTACTTAATACAATACATTAAAACTAGATGAATTTCTTTGAACTAATTTATTACTATTCTGCTACTTATTCTACTGCTGGTACACTATCATTACGCAAAACTCAGAAATCTGAGGGTTGGTTAAAAGTTTGAAATTTTTGGAGTTTTCACGTATAGTACGCAAAACCTCTGAAATCAGATGGTTGATTAATAGTCTTGCTCTCTCTTTATAGAGAGAGCTTGTTTAATTTAATCGGATGTTTGATTAAAAGTTTGGAACTCCGATTTTGGAGTTTACGCGTATACAGTAGTACTAAAAACCTTCAAAATTTATTGTTGTTATCATTGTTGCAATTGCTACCTTTATTACCATCATTATTATTATTAATAATTAGTATTATTGTTATTATAAAAATAAATATTATCTTTAATTTATTATTGTTATACAGTAATTGTTATTATCACCTTCAATATCGTTATTATTACTATAAGTTTTTTAAAAATAGATATTACTTTTATATTGTTGGTATCTTTGTTATTACCTTTATTATCGTTATTTACTAATTATTAATATAAGTATTATCGAAATAAACATTATCTTTAATTTATTATTGTTGTTATTGTTATTATCACCTTAAATGTCGTTATTACTAATTAGCAATATTACTATTAGTATTGTTAAAATAAATATTACTATTAATATTGTTGTTGTTATCACCTCTATTATTGTTATTATGACTAATTAGTATTATTAAAATAAATATTAATTTATTGTTGTTATTGTTGTTTAATAGTATTGTTGAAGTAGAATGTTGTGAGTAAAGAGAAGACGAACACATTAATTTTTTTTTTAATTCGTAGGCAATAGCATTCCTATTGTGAATAATTGTTTATTAGATGCTATATACGCCCCACCTAATTTTAACGTAGCCTTATTCTTGGGAGTGGTTTTAAAGAAAATGTTATTGTTAAGGCCAACTCAGACAGCATTGGCCGACGCAGCCCGACCCGATTTATCGTCGGGGACAGTGCTAAGCCGTCGTGAGAAATATTAAACATGTTTAATATTCTACGACGCGACTGCCCCCGACGCAAACATCGCATCTGCGTTTAACTCACACAGACCTGACGCGGCAACAAATCGCGTCGTGCTGCATCTTACGACGCTGTCTGAGTTGGCCTTTAGGCTATTGATAGAAGAATCCTAAGTGCACACCATCATGCATTCATTTTATAGTCGGATTCAAAATAAATTAAAAAAATCACAATGTGGTTTTTATAATTCAATTTTTTTATGGATTAGGTCTACAGTATGTAGACCTACTCATGTCTTGTGTCAGTGTTTAACGTGAAAAAAATTAAACATTAAAATATTTTTTTTTTAATTATTAAGATTGCTTAAATTGTTAATGTTGCATTAGTGTTAGATTAATATTCCATTCTGTAAGTTGCAGTTTTTCCTCTGTTGTATAATACTAATAGAGTGAAGAAATGAATAGAACGATCACACGACGATGATCAGAATTTTACTAAAATATATTGTGTACTTCATTTCAATCATACTGAAGAAAAAGGATGCAAAAACTGAGCAATATTTACATTTCATTTTAATTATTTTATTCCATAATAATATATATCATGTTATAAATAACTTGTGGCCGAGTTGACTTGTGGCCGAGTTATCTTGTGGCCGAGTTGACTTGTGGTTGAGTTGACTTGTGGCCGAGTTGATTGCAGCCGAACTTTTTGTGGCCGAGTTGACTTGTGGCCGAGCTGACTGTGGCCGAGTTGACTTGTGGCCGAATTGACCTGTTTCCGTCACAAATCACTTACAGTCGGGAATATAGACATGGTTTTTAAAAAGATCTGAACGATCGCAGTTGGTTTAGATTGGGTATGAAAACAAAGATGGCACATGATATTCGGCCATTTCTAGGAGAATTAACTCCACAAGTGTTTTTATTAATTTCTCGAATTCTATAAATTGTTCAAGGTTAGTATTTTGTGGCTGGTTTATTGACTACCCAAGGATTACAAAACAGTTCCAGAGGATCCACTAATTACTGTAGTCTTAAATAAAACAAAAAGACAGTAACTCTGAAAATAGACATTTTGAGATTCAAAATCTCAAAATGTCTCTGTCGCTTTCCAAAACAATTCATTCATTGGATTTTGTGAAACCAATTTTACTGAATCGGCACAAATTTCACTATTTTATCAATAATTAAGAAAGAAATCAACTTAAAAGAAAAAACCCAAGTCAACAATTATTTAAAAAAAAAACTACATAAACT
Source organism: Anneissia japonica (assembly GCF_011630105.1). NCBI lineage: Eukaryota > Metazoa > Echinodermata > Crinoidea > Comatulida > Comatulidae > Anneissia > Anneissia japonica. The sequence continues at coordinate 49,915 of NW_022705529.1, forward strand.
TTGACATTAACATAACTACAATTTAAAGATAGGAGAAAGACAAGTGAACAAAATAGCAGGCAAATGTAAGATTATCCTATGTTCTTTGATTGATTTATTTCTTCATCTTCTATTCATAGGTGTGAAATTAAGTCTTAAGCGCAAAAGGGAGGATGATCAACCAAATCCAGAATATGTTCTAGATTTGTTAAGAGAACTTGATGAATATAAAGGCCATCTGCCTTGTATGCATATGCGAAAGGGTTTTTCTCGACTGAGGAGCATTTTCGTGTATTATAAAGATCTTGGTTTAGATTTAGACAAATTAGAAGACGGATCTATAGTTTTCCATCTGTCTACACATGATCCGAATGCTTTGATGAATCTATGGGAAGTACATTCTAGCGGGAAGCTCATCAAAGATTTAACAGGAATATTTGTCCCAGAGAAACATCAGCAGGAGTTCTTAGATGAATGGATGACATACATCGATGAAAATGAATACAAAGCTGCACTCAGTAAGCTGAAAGAAAAGGGTAAGAAGAAAGAATTTCAGACAATTTGATTAAAATTATTTTTCTATAAGAGTGACAGGCTAGTTTCTAAAGTATACTAGTTCAAGTGGGTGTGTGTGAATGCAGCTTTGCTCTGTAGCCACTGTGTGTGCGCTGTACCGTGGAGATCTTAAGTGTATTTTGCGATTTTATGAAAGTCTCTATAATATTTCATTTATCAACACATGATCAGAATGCTTTGATGCATCTATGGAAAATACATTCATGCGGAAAGCTCATCTAAGATTTAGCAGGAATATTAGTCCCAGAAACATCAGCAGGAGTTCATATGTGATTGGATGACATAAATCAATAAAAATGAATACAAAAGCTGCACTCAGTAAGCTGAAAGGAAATGTGAAAATGAATGAAGGCCAATTGTATTAAAATTTCAATATTAAATTCTTTTGTAATAACAAAGATGTATAAATGTGTTGTTTTAAGGCATACACACATGCACATCAACAAAATTGTGGCAATTAATTTTTTTAAACTAAGTAACTTAATATAGATCGTTTCTAATTGTTTTAGCTGTTCCATGCAGACCCTAATATGACAATCTTCATTTTTTTCGCCATCCTCATACATGCATACATTGTGCTGTCTGCATTCAGACAAAAAGTCGTAAGAAATTATTTTTCTTATGACAATTAAGTACAAATATAATGAATCAAGAACATGAAAGTTAGTTTAGTTCTGTACATATAAATAATTACACAAACTGATATATGCACATGTTGTATTGGCTTCATCATGTTACCTTATTTTGAGATCGTGAGAATGAGGACTACCAACTTGCTAAACTGCTATCTGCAAAGCTGCCAAAGTGAGAGAAAATCTCACCATTGGATGCTTGTCAAAGAGATTTTTTTTTTAATAGAACCAAAATATTGCGCCAATCACAATTACAATTCGCAGATTATACAAGGCACTTATACAAGGCGCTGGCAACATTATTTTCCTCGTCACTGAATACTGAGTTGGCAGCTACCCGCACAATGCAACTTTCTCGTGCTCCCTGGGGAGTATCCTTGGTCATTGCTGCTTGAACGCGCACAACCCATACATTCAATGCCATACCATCCTACCAGGTACCCATTTATACTCCTGGGTGGAGAGAGGCAAACTTAAGTAAAATGCCTTACCCAAGGACACAAGCAATGCGACAAGCGTCGATCTCAAACTCCCCTCCTGACAATCAGAATTCCACCTTACACACTGCGCCACAGGCTCCTTGGAATGCATCTAATTCAAAATCCTCCACACATGTAAGACAATGTGTCATAAAAGACATCCTGTATGGATGACTGCTTCTAACATTTCACTACTAAAAGTAATTTCTTGGAATTTTTTTCGGACTTCAATGGTCAGGACCAGGGTAACAGAGAGTTAAAAATCATGTTAATATTTAAAAGCTATGCACTCTATTGAGTGCTGACTTTATTTTATTATTGCCTCCTATGTAGTACTCCAAACATATTAAAATAAACAAATCAAAAGAGATTTAACATTGTTAAAGCACTCCTATGAAGCTATTGATAGTATTGTATTCAATAAGAATGAAAGCTGCATTCAAATCAGATCCAAAGTTGGGACTGTGTTCCGATGCGCTGAAAGCCAGCATTCCTATACTTACATGCTGATCCCACTTTTTAAAGCAGTCCAATAAGATTGTCAATCTGAAAATTTAGATTGTTTGTGAATTCTCCCTAACAATTTGAATAGATGCTTTATATTCCTATATAATTAATTAATTATAATCCTAAAATTGAACTAAAGAAAGTGAAAGGAAATATTTGAAAAAATAAATTATTGTTATTGCTATGTGTATGAGATAATGAATACATAATTACTGTAATGAAGTTCCAATTATAACACAAACAACAGTACTGTAATATGATTTATATTAAATTTAAAATATTAGTTGTAGACGTAATTTTAACTTATAATAAAGACTCAAACAAGTGACATGCCTGATGTGCCACCCTCTGCCACCTTTGAAGAAACATGCAAAAAATTATCAACTGATGAACACTATACACAACTAGGGGGATCAAGTGAAAGTGAATTTAGTTATTTCACTATAGACCATTTTTCGCAAAATTTGAAATGAAAATTTCCGATAACGTGGCAACTACCATTGAGAGAATTCCAGAATCCTAAGCACATCACGCTATGTAGTAGTTACCAGTGTGCGCATGGCTGTCTATTTGACACTAGCTAGCTGCTCTAGCTAGGCCATGGGCTAGGTTAGGCTGCTGGAAGTCCCCCAGTGAGTTGCAAGACATTGGCATCGCTGTTTCAAAATAAACCAGATGAAATGGCCTTCGTTGCATGATGTTCCTCTGCAGCGGTAGTAGAATATAACAAACAAACATTATCCTTCTTAATTTGCTCCTATAGATACTCAAAAGAGTGACCTGCCTGTTGTGCCATCTGCTAGGACCCTTGAAGGAACATCTAAAGAATTTTCAAGTGATGATAACAAGACTCAGCTAGTAGGACCAAGTGAAAGTGAGTTTAAAGATTTATAATAATTTATTTTGTGTTCTTTTCAATGGACTTGATGTATTATTGAGCAATTAGTAGAGCTTTACTATGATAGTTGTAGTTGATGCTGCTCTTGCTCTGCAGCAGTAGCAGTAGTAGAATAAAACAACCATTTCCTTCTTAAATTACAGCTATGATAGAGACTAAAAAAAGTATCGTGCCTGATGTGCCATCCTTTATGAGCCTTGAAGGAACATCTGAAGAACTGTCAAGTGATGAAAACAAGGCTCAGCTAGTGAGACAAAGTGAAAGTGAGTGTTTCAAGATTTCAATGTTATTATTATATTGATATTTTGATTTTTAGCAATTCTAACATATAACACTAGATTGTATTTCTTGGAAATGTATTTGAACATTAACCACATAATAATATTTTAATCAGTGAGGTCTATGGTTCCAAATTGACTAGATATTTATCCTCAAGGCTAATACATTAATGCAGAGTTAAATCAAATATTGTAAGATATGTCACACAATAAAGAAATAAAAACAAAATACAAGTATTGTGGATGCTTGCTTGATAATGATATTATAGTACTGGTATATCTTATATAGACTTTTTCTGTTAGCAAGAAGTCAATGGTGACTTGAAATTTAAGCAGCAAAGACAGGCCAAACCAGTCACTCCACACCACTCCATGTTTTTGTGATAATAAAATAAAAACATGGTGGAATGTGAACATTGTTTAAATCTATTTGTCGTACTAAACTCAACTTTGAATATCTATACATCATGCTATGTTATTATTTTGCCCATTTTCGACAGTAAACAATATATTTTAATGACTTAGTGATGATCTGTGCTTTAGAAATGTTCAAATCATAATCTTTGAAGTTTGATTTCTCAAATACAGATCTTTAAACAGCTGTATGTTTAAATTCCTCTAACTTTTCTAAATAATAAAAATAAATGATTCTTTTACCATTTCAAACTTTCATAGCTGTTTACCCTGTATTAACAACTGAAAATAAATTTTGTTTTTGCGAGGAATGTCTGCTTTGGCTTGTTTTTCCCCCATATTATTCAGTTAGATCATGACAGATATTCAATATTAAAATGTTATGAGCTCCGTTTGTGAAATGTAGCAGGAATGAGAACTGTTAGGCACATTATATTTATTCTTGTTTTGTACATTTTATGTATATTTTGAGGTTACTTTTAAAACAAATAAACACCAGTTTTTGCATATGTTGAGTGACAGTAGTTTTTATATGTTTAGGTTGTTGCCTGTCTAGAAATTATGAGTTTAGGCATTAAAATCGTATCTGCAGCTAATTTAGTTTTTATGCACATTTTAGATAAATTACAACTATTTTGAACAATGGCGGCCATTTCTATACAAGGCGTAAAATCAAGTGTCAACAGGGCTTAGGGTGACCAGAAGGGATTAATTAGGATATCTGGCAATGTGGATTGCTTCTAACATTCCGCTCCTTCTAACCCATTTTTCCTAGACTAATACTCATGGTAAATGACATTATAAAAATTGTCTGTGATGTAAACATCTTTACTAGAAACAACAGTACACTAATGTTAATTTTAATGTTAAAGATAAAATATAAGTTGTAGACTTAAGAATTTCAATTGTTAATCATCAAAAATTACTTTAAAGGGACAGAAAGTGAGACACATGATGTACCATCCCCTGCCACCTTTAAAGATACATCTGAACAATTATCAAGAGATAAACACAAGACACTAGTGGGATCAAGTGAAAGTGAGTTTATTTATTTTAGTATTAAATTGTTTCTTTCATTGTTGCTGTGTATTATTTATTTATTTATTCTTTATACTGGGTTACCTCTTCAGTAAGAAGTTACTGTTCTCCCAGAGGGCCCAGTACACATTAAACATTAAAATCTCAAGAAAAACAACACAGAACATAAAAAAAAAAAAAAAAAACACAAATTAAGTAAAAAATTACCTACCCCCCGCATTCCAAATATGAGAACCCCTAAATGTAAAACTTCTTCTACCAGATTCAGTTCTGATTTTAGGCAAAATTTAATTTCCTGCAGAACTGGATCTGGTAGAATAGTTATGTACATTGTCAACTGAGGTGAAAGTGTTTTGGAGAGAAGGGACTCTGCCACTCAAGCATTTGTTAACAAGGGTGACTAAATGGTTATTTCTCCTTTCGCTAAGAAATGACCAACCAAGAGAAGTATGTCATTGAGATAAATTTGTTCGGTGATCAGCCGTAAGTATAACACGTGCTGCTCTATTCTGTAATTTGTCTAATAAACCCTTTCCACAATTTCCCCAAACAGAATCACAATAATCAAATAAAGGTAATATGAGAGATTTATAAAGTAAATTAAGAGAGTTCTTATCAATATAACGACGTAATCTACCCAGAAGAGAAATTCTACCGCTCACCTTATAACAAAGTTTGTCAACATGCACATTCCAAGAAAGTGATGGATCAAACCAGATGCCAAGATATTTAAATCGGTCAACGGCTTGAATGGCAGCGTCCCTAATCCTAATATCAAGATATTACTGTAGAGCAAAACAAATTTTATCCTCCTTAATTTTACCATAATAGAGACTCAAAAAAGTGAGACATCTGACTTATCATCACCTGCCACCCTTGAAGTAAAACCTGAAAGATTACCAACCGATGAGCACAAGACACAGCTAATGGGATCAAGTGAAAGTGAGTTTAGTTATTTTAGTATTAAATTGTTGCTTTCATTGTTGCTGTGTATTACTGTAGAGTAAAACAAACTTTATCCTCCTTAATTTTACCATAATAGAGACTAAAAAAAGTGAGACTGATTTATCATCACCTGCCACCATTGAAGTAAAACCTGAAAAATTGCCAACTGATGAGCACAAGACACAGCTAGTGGGATCAAGTGAAAGTGAGTTTAGTGAAATTGGTATTATATTGTTGCAGTAGCTATAGAACAAACACTACTTTATAGTTATTTCACTATTATAGTTGTTGATGATGTAGCTCTTGCTCTGCATTAACAGTAGAATAATAAAATAAACATATATTATCCTTCTTAATTTTCAGTAATAATGGAGACTCAAAAAAGTGACATGCCTGATGTGCCATCCATTATGACCTTTAAAGGGTCATCTGAAAAATTGTCAAGTGATGAAATCAAGGCACAGCTAGAGAGAACAAGTGAAAGTGAGTTTAAATATTTAAAGAATATATTTTGGTTTCTTGGCATAGCAGCAATATATGTCAAACATCCTTTTTAATTTCCACCTACAATAGGGAGACAAAAATATTGCACACCAGGTATGCCATCCACCACCCTCTCCAGAACATATTTAACTGTTCCCTGGCTAAAGGCCTGTTTATACTTGCAACAATAATTGATAAAAAGCTAAAAAGCAATTGTTCATTTAGAAAATAAAAGAAATATGAAAAGTTTGTATTGTATTTGTTAAAATTGGATGGTAAAAACAATAATAATCTGATTTGTAATAATGTAGAGAAGATGATGAGAATTTTGAGAATTTTGAAATGGTTCTCCATCCTTCATCAGCGAGTGATGTGACTATTAAAATGTCAACACTATTTTACTGCAAATGAATTTTCATGAAGTTTAACATTATCATTAATAAGCATTTCACATTCATTATTCAATATCAATTTATCCAACTTCAATTTCACTAGAGGGGAGAGGGCATAGGACATACCTGTAGCTCTAGATCAATTGAATTTCTCAATTGTTAAATATTGTTTTTTAAAATGTATATGAACATTCCCCACTATTTTAGTCAGTGCTGTTCAGAAGTACCACATGAACCTAGATATTTGTTTTTCTGTTTCAATTCATGGATACTGATAGCTAAATGTCCAGCAGTTTAAGTTGGTTTTGGTTCGAGTTAGTTTTGGTCAGAGTTTGTTTTGGCTGTCTGTTGGGCTGAGTTGGTTTTTGTCTGTGATTGAAGTATTCAATTTAGGTTTGGTCCAAGTTGTTGGTGATTTTGGTGTTAATTTTTATTTCGGTCTTAACTAATTGGATCTTAAGTGACAAAAAAGTAGCAAGGATGTAGCAGTACACCTTTGAATGTGGTACAGTATGTCTAATAATCACCAACTAGCAAAGCCCAACAATTCTATTTGTTTCTTTAATTCTTTGAAGATAGTGTCTTTACAGCATGTCGCAACATTTACTTAAAGTAACTATATTTCAGTAAATGCTTCTCTTTTAATAGACTCCTCCCCTCAATAAACATCCCCTCCAGAACATGTGGCTGTAACCTGGCTTATGCTTCTTCAGTCCCCACCACCGTGGGGCTGGGGAGTGGCAGGACACATTTTTCTTGATTTATTTATTTATTTTGAACAGATTGGATGTTGATCATATGTCATTATAAATATTTTGTAAATCTGATTTTGTGTTGTTGAATATTACATAAATTTATGTAGAGAATTTTATAATTTTTGTTAATATTTAAAATCATTTGATTAACTTTCAATATAATCCTGTATGCTGAGTCTGTTTTTTTTTTTTTTTTTTTTTTTTTTTTTTTTTTTTTTTTTTTTTTTTTTTCTTTTTTTTTGGGTATTGGTTTTTTTTTTGCTTAATTTTTACAGCATCTGAAGGAATACTTGAGGAATTACCAGGAGATGGTGATAGCAAACTGGAAACACGACTTGTACAACCAAAAATGGGTGAGTTTATAATTTACAGAGACGTGAGTAAATATTATTTTAGCTACTTCCATTCTTAATAATGACATAATTAATGTTGAATTATTGAATCCCAACATGATGGCTTGCATTCAATGCTTGGAGTATGTATGACACTTTCTATTTCCATTGAATTAACTAAAAAGAAGCAAAGAGGTAGCACATTTTTTGAAAAGTATGTCAAAATTTTCCAACAATAAAAGCCACACTACTTGTCCTACTGGTTGTCTATATGGCCTGATAATGAAGATGATGTCTCAGTGTCACAATATTTACGTAAGATAATGATATCTTTTCAATTAATTTACCCCAGCTAAAGCTTAAAACATCCGGACTGAAGTGTCTAAAAGTAATGTCTAAAAAATAAAAAGAAACCTAAAGTAATACAATAAAACAGGAATTTGGTGCACTAATCAGTCTTGAACATGACAAAAAACATATTGTAGTCAAAGATGAGAATAGGCCTAATATATAACAAATTTGAAAAAGATCCTACACCCAGCTACAATAGAGAAATAGTGGGTATCATCAGTAGATGCAAAAATGTTGACCCAAATCCAAAAATTACAAAAGATACCCTATTACAGTAGCAGATGTACCAAAGATCTGTGGTACACCTAAAATACATAAAACTATAACACCTCCATAAGCCCATTGTGTCTGGCAGGGGCAGTTTTACCACCATTTTAAGTCCATTGGGTAGGCAGTAACTCATATTGTATCAAAAATATAGCCAAGATTTTACAAAAACATATTCAAATACTGTATTTCTCCTAACCAGAAGATAATTTCTTATAATGTACTAGCTTTTTGATGAGCATTCTGGTACAGGACCCTTTACAGTTAATAGTAGGTTGGCCCAGGAAATAACTTAAATATTCCACCTTCAGAATTACTCAGACTTTAACTCGTAACTTGTATTTCAAATACCACTTACTTTTTATACATGGACTCATGGTACTGCTGCAATGGAATCTCTTGTTTTCCCAATAAATGTAAAAGTTTGAAAATAATGCATTAACTTCACTTCTGTGTGAGTGATCATCTCATATGTTGATGAAACTTTTGTAGTAATACACACATTTCACATTAAATAGTCACAGCATAGACACTAATATTAAATTCACTTAAAAAATTGAACCAGGGGGTGAACTCACTTTCAAAAGTCTGAAATATTAAAGTAAAGGGCTACTAGAATTTACTGAGACAAATCAAATTATAGTAGTAATAGCAGGCTATGGTATTCTATTGTGACATTCATATTTGATAATAAAATGCATGCTGATGAAGACAATAGGCCCTATAGGCCCCTCTGAAAATGTCAATTTCCTTCCCCCTCCCCCGATCAATGAGTCTGAAGCAGGTCTGAAGTGACCAATACCAGCTTTATATTTATTTATTAAAATATTTCTGATGAGAAATAATATAACTCAACTTACAGTTTTCTCTATGATTGTTTAAGTGTAAAATACTAAAGATTACCAGTAATTCTGGTCATTTGATGATGACACCACACTTTAATATCAACCTTAAATTTATGTCGTAATTAAAATATACTTTGATTCATTTTTTGTTGGCTCTATAAAAAAAACCTTTCTTAATTCCTGGATATGCCACTGATGATGATGACATCATGGTTGATTTGACAAAATTATTGAGGATTTTTTTAAAATTTTTTGTCTTCAGTTAAATAGCAATAAGTTCCTGGAATTTTGGTTGTGTAGTAGGAGATTTTGCTAAGAAAAACCATTTGATGTTAATTGGCCTGACAACCCAATAAGTGCTCTTGGAGTATATTTCTCTTATGATGAAGACAAACAAATCCAAAGAAATTATGACAAGAAGATTAAAAAATAAGCTAAACATGTGCAAAATCAAATTATACGGGGTCTCTATTTTATTCATCTCCCGTCAAGCTTTTTTGTTCCAAATCATGTTATAAAAGATATTGAAAAAATTATATACAATTTCTTGTGGAAGTTTTGGAAAGGATTTTTTAAAAAATGAATTTTATTATTTGAACATTTGAAGAAAATTCCCTAGTTTACTAATTAAAGCATTAAAAGTTAATGGGTTCAGATATTTTATGAAGAAAGTACATCTGCCTGGAAAGATCTCCTTTATATATTTACATTGTGTGAGGGTATATTTAAGACAGCATTGCGCCCTCAGAGTGACCACATCAAATTACATTAAGATTAGGGACAAAGGCAGTGATAGTCAAGCCGTCCATCCGTAAACATCGATGTGCTATAATCCTCAGAAGTCACTCACCCACCGTTTCATTTATATTCATAAAACTACCGTAACTATATGGGGTTTGAGCCGCTATTAATCTCACTATTGTGGAAGGACTGTGCTGTTAACTTAACATTCATCTTTTAATTTGAATATTTCTAATTTTTATCGTAAACTGATTTTACTTGATTGTAATAATTGCTTTAAACTATCTTGAATTAATTTAACATAGATTTTAGTTTCGTTTATATGCTTTCTGTAATTATTTAATTTGGTTTAAATAAGTTCTTTTAATCGACATTGGCTTTTGAATCAAAATTTATATAACGGGTGCATTCATATTTATATAATTATTCCGATAAGCATAATACAGTTTCTGACCTTGAAACCTTTGGAATAGATCATCTTAATTAAAGTCTAATAATTTGTTACATTTCTCCAGTCTTCTACTCAGTCTGTCCAGCGTTTAAATCAGTATTTAGTTTTAATTCAGTCTTAATCCCTCATCTCACATCTTTAACGCTATTCCATTTCATTATATCCGTTGGACAAGTTCCGACGGTGACAATTACATTACAGTGCAGTAATGAAATCATTTTCAATTGTAATATTGATGAAAAAGTTTCGAAGGCTTGGCATGATATTCAATTATTCTATAAGAAAATTATTCTTACTTAATCGATTTGACTAAACCTGATAGAAGTGATGTTTATACACATTATATATGGAATAATAGATATGTTAAAATAAATGGAAAATCTCTATTTGATATTTTTTAACCTAAGGAATTCAAAGAACTTTCAAAGCAAGTTTTCAGTAGAAATTTATGCAAGTTCAAAATAATGTTTGTACATGAAGAAGAAATTCATATTGGTACGGCCACGTCCAGGTCTATTTATAGAATATAATTGTTAATAGAAAAATAGTTATGCCATTGGCAAAAGAGAAATTTAATGTAAAATTTGGCGTTCAGGATGATTCTTCGCCTAATATTTATACCTTACTTTTCTGGTGTTCAAAGGAAGTAAAAATGCAGATATTTTAATCTAAAACTCTTATGAACAGTTTGATGATTCACTATAGATTATGCGAAATGAAATTTATAGGTTAAAATCAATACTCGTATCTTAAAACAAAAATCAAATTATGAATTGACGCCTCTGTGGAACATATTGTAATAAGGCCATGTAAAACAAAACAATTGGTTAGCATCCCCTCTCTACCATCAAAAAGGCCTGTCTCTTATACACAATCTAGATGTGTATAAGAGACAGCTTTAATATCAACCTTAAATTTATGTC
>NW_022705529.1:68326-68670 GCF_011630105.1 Anneissia japonica
TTATTATCGATATTATTACCCTATTATTACTAAGTAGGCCTAAGTATCATTATTATTATTATTACTAATTAGTATTACTATTATTATAAAAATAAACATTATCTTTAATTTATTATTGTATTATTGCTACTATTATCACCTTCAATATCGTTATTATCACTAATTAGTTATTAAAATTGATATTTAAATATCGTTATTATTACCATGCTAGTATTATTACTATTTGTTAAAATAAATATTACTATTAATGTTGTTGTTGTTATTATCACATTTATTATCGTCATAATGACTAATTAGTATTATTAATGTAAATATTACTAATTTATTGTCGTTATTGTTGTTTA
>NW_022705529.1:68676-70242 GCF_011630105.1 Anneissia japonica
TAACCTGTCTCTTATACACATCTAGATGTGTATAAGAGACAGAAATAACTCTTTTTAATTCATAGGCAATAGCATTCAAATCTCTTTTGGTAGTGTGGTGGTCCTGTTTTACTAAAACGTACTGTGTACTTTATTTCAATCATATATTAAAGAAAAAGGATGCAAAAACTTAGATTTACAATAAATAACTTGTGGCCGAGTTGACTTGTGGCCGAGTTGATTTGTGGCCGAGTTGACTTGTGGCCGAGTTGACTTGTGGCCGAGTTGGCAGAAGCCGAAATTTTTGTGGCCGAGTTGTTTTGTGGCCGAGTTGACTTGTGGTCGAGTTGACTTGTGGCCGAGTTGACTGTGGCCGAGTTGACTTGTGGCCGAGTTGACCTGCACCCGCCCTACGTAGTTACACTCTGCTTATTTACATTGTACTTTCATATACCTCTAATATTTGATTTTAAATACCGTTTAAAACCGCCAAACTATATTCTTGACATATACATTCACAATCACAACGTTGCCTGTGTTGCACTGCGTATCCAGCGGATTCACTTTTATGATTGGACATATTCAGTGGCGTATCTAAGGGTGTCGGGGGGGGACGAACTCCCCTCCAAAAAATAATCGACCCCAGTCGATCCCCCTCAAAAAGAAAATCTCGGGTCAGGCCCGTATGCAGCTTCAGTTAATTGGAGGGGGGTTTCAGGGCATGGGGTCCAGGGGCCCGCTTAAGGGCCCCGGTGGGGTCAAGGAGGCGAAGCCCTTGTGGGGGCCCCTGAAGCATGTATATGGCATATTTATTTAAATACTTGCAGGGTCCTCCTCTAAATAATGATACATTAACTTCTTTTTCAACACAGGATTTCAAGACAGTTGTCACACAGCAAAAACATACAATGTAAATAAGTAAATTTGAACATTAATATTTATTATAACAACAAAAAGAATTTTTATTTCTGCTAACGTCCGCGTGTGTGTCAGGAAATTCCAACAAGCGCGAAAACTCCAATCTCGTTGCGGTCAGGAAACTTTATTCCAGAAACAATTTAATGCCTCGTGATTGGTTAACAGCAGCTTGACAACAAGACCCTCATAAATATTCACGCTTCGCACTCTCTGATGATCACACACTTACTGCACATCTCTGCTGGGATTTTTAAAAAAATAAAATTCTGAGTTATATACCATTGCAAAAAAACGAAGGATGCATAAACATAGCAAAGGGGTTCGTTATTGGTAGGGTGGGGGTTCGCTGAAAAAAGGGGTTCAGACGAATCCACAGGAACCCCCTCGCTACGGGCTTGCGGGTAGATAAAAATCACCTAAAATTAAAATATCTTCATTACAGTACTGGAATGTGTACCGTATTTATTTGTAAAATTGTGCGATTCTTCATTTAAACAAAAACACCGTTTCGTTTTGCATTCATTTATATTTGTCAGTATAGTGTAAATCAGTCTGTATATTATTGTCATACATATAAAAAGAGTATAATATAGACCCTACCAATGATGTATTTCTAGTTATAATAATAAGTCAGTATTCAAATTTGTATCACTATATAAAGATCAATAA
>NW_022705529.1:70507-74424 GCF_011630105.1 Anneissia japonica
TCCTCTGTGGTAGTGTGACTAGGCCTAGGTCCTCAGCATTACGGAAATTCGACTTCTTGTAATCAACAAAATTCCATCCCTCAATATTAATTTCTATGTGTGGAGAAACATTATTAGCTGAATACAAATAAGTTGATCGGTATTATATAATTATTATACCACTGCAATATGTTTTGAATTGTTTAGGCGCCCCAATTAACTTTTTAACAAGGACATTAAGGTAGGTAGGTAGCCCTGCGGTGCGATAATAGGCCGAGGCCCTAGGCCTTTTTACTTCACTAATCCAGCTGGTCGAGGTGAAGACAGGTACTATGAATGATGATTCGGAAGGCTAAAGTGTGATAATTTTAATACAGAAATAAACGCCAAAATATATGCTTACGAACATTGGTTCGCGTGAGTTATGTTCATTGATATTGACCTTCAGGCCAGTATTTACCAATGTAGTGAGACGGCGATCTGCGGCGATATCCAGCCTAGCTATGTTGTACGAAGCACGCTGCGGGTGCGGTGTAACGCTCCCGATGCGTGTACAAACCCTAGGTTTTGCCTACGTACGCGTAGTAAATGCTACGCATTTACTACGCGTAGGCCTAGACTACGTTAATCCTACGCGTAGCCCACGAAGCCTACGCGTAGCAAAAGTTGCAGTATTTTTTATCTGTACTGTAATGTGCCCGATCGTCTGGGCCCGATCGTCTCGTGTGCCCGATCGTCTGTAATTCTAGGCTAGGGCCTAGCTAGGCCCTAGAGATCTAGGCCTATTAGCCTAGTATTAGTAGGCATAGGTCTATTAGTAGAGGCGTAGGTAGGCCTAGAGGCCTCTCTCTAGACTAGCCTAGGCCCTAGGCTGGGGGGAGGGGGAGTAGTAGCCAAAGGCCTAAGGCCCCAGGCTAGGCTGGGTCTGGCCCTTTATTGATAGGCCTAGGGCCTAGTGTAGTTGATACTTGACTTGATAGTAAGTTAGGCCCTATTGTCCAGTGGAAGGGCCCTCCATTATTATTATTACTTTACTTGAAACTTACGGCCTGTTCATTGTTGAATTTCGCTTTTCTAATAGTTTCAGGAGCAACTGAAAATCTTCCATTAATACACAGTATTTTACTTAATAATTCAATAGACAATCGAATATTGTGCTGTGGATGATTAGAACTATGCTTAGGCCCACGTCTAGAGTAGCCGTCCATTTCAGTCGCGGTTTATTCCGAACAAATATATGGAGCGCCAAAAGAGTTGCGAAAACGCAGAATCTAATAACGCATAGGCCTAGGCCCTATATTATCATTATAAGCATTGGCGGACCTGTGGGGGGGGGGGTACTGACACCCCTAACCCTTTGAAAAAAAAAAAAAAAAAAAAAAAATTCTCTGTGTACCGGTACACACATAGGCCTATTTACTGGGTGTAGTCGTTTCAGCCCTGGAGTCGATTCGGCCTGGGTCGTTTCGGCCCCGGGTCGTTTCGGCCCCGGGTCGTTTCGGCCCGAGTCGTTTCGGCACAGGTCGTTTCGGCCTGATTTTTAAATTTTTGTCATGCATTTCGGCCGCGGTGTATGGAGCGCCGACGCGTCGGGCCAACAACGTACTGTGACGTTGAGACAACGTCTGCAATCACATCTAATATTTACAACCTCTCACCAACGTCGGGCCAACGGTTTTAACCAACCTCCATTTCAAACGTTTACCGACGTCGGGCCAACAACGTACTGTGACGTTGCGACAACGTCTGCAATCACATCTAATATTTACAACCTCTAGCCAACGTCGGCCAACGGTGGTACCCAACCATCTTTTTAGTATTTTGCCGATGTAACACGAAATTTAGTTCCCAGAGAATTTTAGTATTTTGTGGTCTGGATAATCAGAGCCTATGGGACACAAATTTGCAACACTTTCTTCTGGGGTAAACAATTATTAAATATGTCATGTATTCATTAAACAACATAAAGTAACGGAAGGTTATACAATCGAGCATGTACCTTATGTTGAACTTAAATTCACAGCTTATTATCCAGCATAAACAATCTGTAAAAAATATGTGAAAGCTAATTTACGTTGAAAAAATCCCAAGTCACTTTACAGCGAGAAACAGTGAGCATGATGGGAAGGGTAGTTGAAACTTACTTTCCTTTACAGCGACAGTAATTAAGCTAGCAATAATAAGGCGGGAATAGGTCAGGAAAACAATAATAAGGCGGGAATATATTGGGGATCATATTACGTCCGCATAAGCAGTATAAAATAAAACTGCGTTGACATTTACTGGCAGTTCGGCGGTGGAGTTATGCGAAGCTTCGGGTTAATGGGGAGAAGTTGTTCTCTAGCTGTTAGTTGGCCTACATGTTTTGTTTTGTAAAGCTATTCATTGGTTTTTATCTTGAATTTGCGTGTAGTGTATGCTATCATACCGCTTCCTTTTTTTGGGGGGTGGGGGGAGTTAGCTGAATAGCCTGTACGACCGTTGTCACGACTATTTCTTTTCACCTTTTTGGACTATCGTATCGTATGATTGTTATATATATATATTTTCAATAATGTTTGTAGGCCTATTGATAATAGGCCAAAACCACTCCCACCTGAATTTTCTAGCAAAATAAAAAGCTTGGAGGCGTGATTTCTTTTTTTTTTTTTTAATAAAGATAGAAATTGTCCAGGAAATTCTAACCAAATTAAGTATAGACCTATTTTAAGTGAATTATAACAATGATTTCACCAACCTATTGAAAATTATTAATTTTAACACATTTAATTTGATTAGTGATATTGTATAATTTAAAAAAAAAACAAAGGGGAAAAAAGCCATCCCTCCCCATCTAAAATTGTGTTGTGATGCGACGCTAAACAAGTAATTTCTTCTATTTGGTCTTATTGGAAGCTATAAAAAAAATATTAACACGAGATACCGGTAATTAATATATCTTATGTATAAATGTTGGTTTATAAACTTTTATCTAAAAAAATTTAATTATGGTAAATGCCATAAACGCACGTATATTCTATATCTGGATGATACTGTTCAAGAGTCCTTCGTGACGTTTTCATTTCCAGTATTGTAATTATTACATTAAAAACTCACTTGTATTATATTTCATTTTAAAATATCTGTATCCACTATAATTAATTATCTTGGATGTTGTAATTAAGGAAGGAAGCTTATGGAATAAAACTAAATTTATCTTACAGTGTAATCTAACCATACATTTAAAAAGTAGTGTTACATGGATAAAAGAGGCAATCAGTAGGATTTTAAAGGGAATAACTGTTGATATAAGTGAATTATATCAACATACTCCATCAAGCCATAACCACAGACTCTATGGGTCTGTGCCATCGTTTCATATAAAATTTCAGCTCCGGTTCCGTCATAGACTTATCCTTTGGGTGAAACAGAAAGTTTAAGGATTTAAATTGGTGAATTAAGAGGAAGAAAAAACAAAATGGCAGAGTGTTTGAAACTAATACAGTAAGTAGAGAATGTTGCGGCATTTTAGTTCCACTTTCTTCTCATCTGTAGCCCATCACAACGTAGCAACTGGGTCAATATACTCGAAAAAGTTGCCACTGGTTACCAAGTTTTCTTTCTCTTCCTACAAACTATTAGCAATCATAGGCAATTGCTTTTATATATATATATATATATATATAAAAACATATATTGCCTTGGTTTGGCTCTGTAATCATTAGTGGTAGTGGGACTGGTTTGGGCCCTTCCTAAGCTGGTCAAACGTTTCTTTTGGGTCTATACCCCAGCTGCACTGATGAGTCCTGGAAGGCCGAATCGGATCCGTCTGCAGATATTGGGATTCCTTCCAGTGGATACTTAGTTGTTTATTTTGTCATTCTGATCGGATTTTCTCTACTGTTCCGTTTTAATTATATATATATATATATATATATATATATATATATATATATATA
>NW_022705529.1:77096-90377 GCF_011630105.1 Anneissia japonica
TAAAAAAGTTGGGGCGGGGGGGGGGGCTTCTTTTTAATTCAAAACGAACGTTGTAAATATAACGTAGGCCTATATAATCCAGGAGCTTCAACTCGAGATGAGCTTCTTTCTCGGGATGAAGGCAATTGTGATTCTATTCGAGGTTTTACGGTACATACCGGTAATTTTTAAAAATATCAATTATTCATGTTTATGAAGTAAGGTATGACTACTCCTCTTATGTAAATATGTGCATAAATCACACAGAGATGATATTCACTATTCACAAATGATATATGTATGTATAGGGTGTCAGTTAAAATTTTCTTAGAATTTAAATATATTTGTAATATACCATAAAACCATGAATTGAAGCCCTGGCCTTCTTTACCTTGATACTTTTACAAAATAAAGAGGTTGGGGGGGGGGCGGCTTTTATATTCGAATCGAATGCTGTAAATTTTAGGTTTGGTACTTGATGTATTTGAAATGACAGAGGCCCACACAGCATCTTTTCTCTTTTTACTATAATCTATAAATGAAAGATAGCAATAAATAAATTGATGCTTTCTCAGTTAGTTCACAATTCTCAAATCGAATCCGTAGCCTAATTATTTTAATAACTTTCCTCCCGCTTTGAATAACTGGTTCCCTTGAATAAACTCCCCTAAAAAAACGTGAATAATAATAATAATAAAATAATAATAATAATAATAATTATTATTATTATTATTATTATTATTATTATAAATTATTATTATTACTACTATTCGAATATTGAAGGTATTAATTTACATTGCAATCACACGCATTTGAATTGAATGGGGGATCGTGTGGCCTCCAAAGAGACTAAAATTCGCTCAAATTCACCTGAAAATGGTCCGAAAGATGTGACAGTTAGAGGGTTTTTAATTGAATTTAGACTTCTAATACCGTTACTGTATAATTATATAAATTTTTCTCCCTGACGATATTTTACAGTACTTACTATTACTAGCGTAGAAAATATCAATTCAAGGGTTTTGTTTTACAAATATCAGTAGTCAATAGCTGGCCATAACAATCTGTATGGTTCGTAGGCGGGAAGATTTCTTAAGTCCGACCAATCAAAATGAAGGCCATTGCTTAAGCAAGATTTGAAGCCTAATTAGCATACATCACCCTATATAAATGTACACGAGACTGACTGTATGCATTGCATTTGACGTTAGATGATTGCGGAGGCAATGTTGGAACTCAGCAGTGTGTTGAAAATTGAATTGCATATATCATTATGTGAATATATTACTTTTAAACGTTTCTTAAACTATAGTTCAGAGAATTAAATATACATTTTTATCTTCAAGTGCTAAAGTGATTTTAAAGTAGACTTACAAGGCTTTATTAATTTATTTTATTGAATTCCAATTCTGTGAATTTACAACTCAAGTGTGTCAACCCACTTTACCTAGTATTATTAGTTTCTTTGTTGTTTATGTACTTTTGTTGCCATGAGAAAAACTAACTTCATATTTGAATTTGACAATAAAGCTATCTTGTATCTGTCTCTTATACACATCTTATTGTATTCTCATTGTATCATTATTAATAGATCTACCTGGACATTGAATAAAATAAATAAAAATGAAATACCACAACTTTGAGTGAATTCTGTAATTAATTCTGTTATTAGGTGCATAAGCAGAGCATAAAACACTTTAACTAAATTATTTTGAGAAATCGTAGGAACCATTAACTTTTGGAACATTGGCTAATAATTTTGGCAATATTCTCCAGTCCAATTTCTAATCAATTCTGATTAGGTTGTATTGAATTTATTCATTAATCATGTAATTAAAACAACAGGACAAGAAAGGCAAAAATGCAACAAACAACCCTTATTAATTAATAGGATAAGCCATAAAAAGTGGGTCCCATAAAAACGATTTAAATTTGCACAAAGAACAAAAAAACACACACAACGTCTAAAAAGAAATAAAATGCAATGAAAAATTGGTCTAAACATGTTTTTAAAATTTTACAAGTGGAGAGGGGTATACCGTCTTACCAAACAATTTGATACCTGATGTTTACGGGCGCTATTCGTTATCAAAGTCAACTGTGTATTACCCATCTTTTTGATATTTTGTTTTCCCACTCTGGGCATGTATCTACTCTGATTGGCTGAAAATGAAGAGCATCCATACGTCACGGTGCAAAGCCTGGCTGCCAAACATGCGGTAACAAGGACAATCTTCGCGCTGCCGTTGTAGCAGTGAAGAAAATTAGGTCAGCGTCGTAGTCTTTGCGATGCGATTTGAAGTATTAACAAGAATAAAAAACATTCAAAATCGTATATTTTCTGCTTATTTTCACCGTTTTTGTACCAAATACCAATTCACCTGATTAATTATTATCGGTCGTAAATTTAAAACAAATGAAATATTTATGCATTGTACTATACGTGCTATAAAATTAGAGTAGTACTTAATTTATCGACAAGCCAAAAGTTTTCGCTTAAGCGAGAATTTAGGTCTGGTACTTAATTTCTCGATGGTACCTGAATTCTCGTGACACCGACGTCGGGCCAGTAACAAATCGTGACGTTGTACCAACGTCGTTAGACAGACTGAATATTTACGACGGCTTACCAACGTTGGGACGACATCGGAAAATCGACAAATATATTCGTACGTTGGGCCAACGTGAAATTCCAATGTCGTTTGACATTACCTCTCCAACCAAATTTTGCAACCATCCGACCCCGACGCTTTGCCAACGTTTACCAACGTTGGGCCAACGTCGCTTTGCTAGCTGGGATAATTTTCCTGTATAAAGGCATTAATTCATTTATTACATAATTGCCCTTTATTGTGTAACCCTATGTTGAGCAATAATCTTCATGTATTGCTAATCACACTGCAATCTGAAAGTCTTCCTCTTTATTATAAACAGTTCTTGGACGTCCATGGGCATCACTTTCTCAATCATTTTTTGCTTCATTCGATCATTCCATCTGTTGTGAATACTATTTTTATTGACCAAATCATGTACGTCTCCTTAATTTCCATTTTAGCGATTAAAAGTGCTCAAGGGTCTGCTTGCAAACATGGTGGTAGCAATGATATGTCTGTGATCTTGTTGCCTCTACTGAACATTTCACATCTTTGCTTGATTTACACTTTTTCCCTTAACTCAATACCACAGTCTTCAAGTTCCTTAGACATCTTTTGTGACAGAACATCTAAAACTTTAAAGTTGCAGAAAGTGTCAACAAAACTTTGCCTTTGACTACAGAAGCACGAGATCCAATAAGGGATGATTTCTTCGCTGTTGAGAGTTAATGTCACTTAATTTGAACAACTTTCGGTATTTGCCAGTGTTTGTGTCTAGAATGACTCTCTCTCCGCTGGATCATAAAATAAGATATACAGTAGCAATGACTGCAATATTGATGTCTCCAGAATGGAACGATTGATATTTATGTATTGGTTGTAATTCCTTAAAGCATGCATTGCATGCAGGACGACTTTCGGGTCTGCTTTTCTTAGCTGCTACGAAGATCTGGAACTAATACAAAATCTCTTTCAGTGACAAGGATGCATTCTTGTCGATAGCAATATTCAAGAAGGCATCCAACCAGTTTGTCGAAATCCCAGTTTGCAGAAACTCAGTTTGCCAAAACCCAGAATGCCAAATCCAGTTCACTGAAATCATGAAATCCTATTTTCCCAAAACTCTGTTTTCCGAAACCCAGTCCGGGCCAAATCTCTGTGTTTTGTGTTACAAAAGTACAGCATACTGTGCATTTGAAAGGAAGGAGCTTCATTTGTGTACAAATTAAAAAGAAAAATATTCGAAGACAACAAAGCTGTAGAAAAACACACTTGAAAGCATGGCTATCAGTTAAAATTAGAAATAAAATGAAATGAAATTAAGAATAAGCATCGTATCCTTCTAAAATACTCCCTCTGCAAACCTTATCAAGATTGTTGTGCCAGGTCCCTGACCACCGAGGCTTTAGTCGGCCCCTTGAGTCAGACCCCCTGTCAACAAATTTCTGGCGCCACAATTGACACGTGTGTATATTGTAGATTATTATTAGTTTGTTTATTTCCTTTATTCATATTTTTTTAAATAAATTTATGTATTTATCATAGGTATGCTAATAAAACGTTTTAACTGCTAGGCCTATTAAATTGAATTTTATTTGCTGATAGCTAATTGATTTACAGATTAAAACAAAAAGAATCATTTAACTAATAAGCCGCTATTTCTTATACAAATACATAGTAAGAGAGTGTTCCAACATGAATGTTATGCTGTGGTTAATGTTTTAAGGCTTTTATTTTATTTTCCACAAAATGGGTTTCAGCGCAAACTGGATTTGAACAAACTGGGATTCGTAGTTTTTGATTCAGCAAACTGGCATTCGGCAAATTGTGTTTTGGCAAAGTGAACTCGAAAATCTAGCAGTCAGCAACATGGGGTTCTACAATCTGGCGTAAAACCACCAAGAAGAAGCCGACACGAAAGTCTTCCTGTATAACAACCAAGGCATAGCAATAATCCGTTCTTTTTCTCGAGACATCGATATTACAGACAATTACACCCCTGTTTTTTTTTTTCGTAAAGGAAAACGTGTAGCTTCTGTAATCATAAACTGAGTTTGTTGAAACTTTCAGCAACTTCGGAGTTTTAGATGTCCTGTCACAAAAGTTGTCTGAAGAACAAGAGTATGTCTCACTGCTGCTTGGAGTTAAGGAGAAAAGTGTAAATCAAGCAAGTAACATGTTCAATAGAAAGTTTTGCAGAGCCTAGATCAATATCATTGTTTCCACCATGTTAGCAGAAATTCCCGTGAAAGTCCAAAAATTGTCCATACGATAAATACGAAGACTTTCAGATTGCAGTGATAAAAGCAATACCTGAAGATTATTGATTAACATATGGGCTACACAGTTAAACACTACAGGACAAATATGTTGTAAATGAATTGATGCCTAATTCTTCATACATGAAAATTATGGGGACGGACCATTATTCCGAAGGCCCATTGGTCCAAAAGTCCATTGTTCCGAAGGCCCATTGGTCCGAAGATCCATTGGTCCGAAGGTCCATTGGTCCGAAAGTTTAAGATAGGACACAATCGGGAGTCGTGATCATAAAATTTTGGACCTTATCACAATGAAAATAAGAGCGTCGACATTTTTTCCCCTAAAATTGGGAGGAGGAGGAAGGCTTCACCAGTCCAATTTTACCTCAGCCCCATCACGGTTGGGGTAGCAAATTTTAAATAGACCCTCGTCTAGATGACCGGAAATACACTCTCATTGGACCTTCGGACCAATGGACCTTCGGACCAATGGGTCTTCGGACTAATGGACCTTCGGACCAATGGACCTTCGGACTAATTGACCTTCGGACCAATGGACCGCCGGACCAATGACTAGTCACCGAAAATTATGGTAGTTGCCTGAAATACCTTGTATAGCACCCAGAAATAATGAAAAACAACCGGATATTTGTAAGGAAGCTGGAATTTTTTTTTAAATTCTGGTGATATTTTCCATTCTTCAAAACAGAAAAGGGCTAATATAAGGGGGAATTTTTACTTACATTTTCAAAAGTGAGTTAGCTTACACCCCTAAAATATGTTATTTTGGGTTTAAAAAGTCAACAGCAGTTATTACATTCAGGTTTTGTAAATTACACAAATTATTCTAGGGTATTGAAGCTGCTGTTAGTTGTTATTTAATTTTGGCGACCATTTTATAAAGCGCACTCAATTGCCTCCGGAAATCTTCACATTAACAACTTTAGCTAGTAGTTATACTTTACTCCTATCATTACATATTCAAAAGTTGGTCAAACCTACCTCTTCTGTGCTTATTTTACCCATATATATGTAGTTTATTAGATTTTGGCTGCCATTTTAAAAAAGCGCCCTCATGCGAAAGTTCCCTTTTACCTCACATATTCTGATTCCCCATTCAGTTCAGTTTCAGTTTATTTATTTGACCAAAAGATGGTCGGGGGCAGCAAACAAATCACTATAACTTTTTTTCAAGCCAGCTGCCCCCTCCCTAATAAAATATACAACATGATAAAGATAACAATTTAAATCAAAAAAGACATAAAAAACATCAAGAAGGAATAAAAAAAAAAAAAGCAAGTATGTATAAATTTAAAAAAAAATAAAATAAAATAAAACACCCAAGAGAAATGACAATTTAAACATTAAAATTACATTGAGAAAACATAATTACATTGTGTGAAAAAAAGTATGAAGCGCATTTAAAAAGGATCTAAGTGACTCGCAGGTCAAGACATCTTTAAGGCTATCAGGCAATTTTGACCAGATTCGGGGGAAAGGTACTGTAATAACAGAATTATGATTAACAACAGTACGAGAATACAAATGATTAAATGTAAGGGTAGTTAGATGTCTAGTATTGACTGATAGATATTCTTTTATTATTGAACAGTCAATATAGTACAGCAGCTTAGGGCCATATTTGGACTTAATGTGGACGTTCCGGACAAAAGCACCAATTTTTTTTTACATGCTCCTTATGGTCACAGCATTCAATTTTTGGTAGGAACCACCTCATCCGAGATCATTATGGTGGCCATCTTGGATTTCAAAATGGACGCCTAATATAACCTATGTTTATCTATATCTCCGCTTCTAAACCACTTCGAATTATAATTCTAATGTCTAAGAGTATGTTTATATGATCGAGGAATACCATCATATCATTTTTGACCTGGTCAAATTGACACAAATGGGTCATGTAAGGTCATTCAAGGTCAAATATTGTATGGTATCTTTAAAATTACGTAATTGTCAAATTTTACATTAGAATCATACCCAGGCTCTCAAAATTCAAACTCTTTACTATGAACTACAATATTTCATTCGAGGTCATTCTGGCAGATATCTTAAATTTCAAAATGGCTGCCACGAAAAACCTATATTTATCAATATATCGGCTTTTAAACAACTTCCAATAAGAATTATGTCTAAAAATTGTGACATGGTCAGATGGTCATTTAAAGTCATTCAATTTCATTTCTCTGTTAAATACGTAGAAAATCTTAATAGTTTGTAAGTGGTCGTGTTTTACAGCAAAATCATACATAAGCTCACAAAATTCGATGTGTATAAGAGACAGTATCTGGACAGATCAAAGTGTGACTACCAATTAGAGGAAGGGGAGGGAGGCGCTACGTATACCTGCCAGGCTGCCTAGCCCTACATCGGCCATGTATTGTGTGTTTGTTGGGTGTGTAGGTGTATATATATATGTATGTATATATGTGTATATATACAGTATGTACAGTATGTGTATATATGCATGTGTATGTATATATATAATTGAATATGCAATAATGTTTTGCTCACAATATGATGACATTACTTTCATGAAATTTAAATAATATTTTGTATTTATAATATTCAAAATCTCATATTTTTTGGCAGGATTTCTTATTGTATACCCTGGTACAGTATGTGTTTATTTAAATTAAAAATGATGAAAAAATTGTGGGTTACCCCCACAAAAGTTTAAAAAAAATGTGGTGACATGGTCAGATAATTATGGTCATAAATAGGTCATTTAAGATCAATATTGTATGACATCTTAATAATACATCTTCTCAGATTTTTATTAAATAATCAGAACAGTGACAAGATTCTACTAGTGAAATACCTTATATACAGTATGTATATAAGTATACAGACTGTGCTATATAAATTAAAATACTTTGCTGTGTAGTAGTATATAAATACAATAGTTAAAAGATAGAATAATAATAATGTTGTAATATATAAATATGTATCTCGACCACAGGTCACTGTGGTTGAGTTGGTAAGACATTCGCACGTTAAGAAAAATGTGCTGAGTTCGAGTCCTGGTGGAGACAAGGTTTCCTTTTCATTCGGATCAGATTTTCCTCTTCTGTTGCATTTAAATTGTACATTATTATTAACAAAATGAGTTTATACCATTGGTCTATTAAATTAAATAAGTATATAAATTAAAATTATTTTCTATTATTTGTTTTTATATTATATATCCGCCTAAATATAATGTCATGTAGACGTTCAGCCCTCATAGTCAGCTAATTGAAAATTAATTTAAATATTGTTAATCCGTCATAAAAATATATATTATAATGTCAACTGAATATATATATATATATGTATATGTATATATATATATATACATTGTCAATAGGTAAATGATAAAAGCAATGCTTATTGTTATTTGTTTATATATAGGTTTATATATACATGTATAGGCCTATAGGGATATACCTTATTATCTGTATATCTAATAATATATATAAAGAAATTTTTGTATACAGTGAGTTTAATGAAAATAAAAGTATATAAAAATTAATTTAAAGCATATTAATCTCACTGAAAATTGTACATACATAATTGTACATGCTATATATATATATATATATATGCATATATATATTAAATATATATATATATATTTCATAGTAGAACATTTGAATTCTGAGAGTATGGATATGATTCTAATGTTCTAATGTAAAACATGAGTTACGTAATTTTTAAGATACCATACAATATTTGAACTTGCATGACATTAAGTGACCTATTTGTGGCAATCTGACCAGGTAAAAAATGGTAATGGTATGATATATATATTGAATGACCTTAAATGATCTTTTATGACATTAATGACCACTTGACCATGTCACAAGTGTTATAAATCCTTGACCATGAAATATAGGCCTAATTTTCATTAAAATGATTTAAAAAACCAATATATTGATAAATATAGAATTATAATTCCAAGTGGTTTACAAGTGGAGATATAGATAAACATAGGTTTTATTAGGCGGCCATTTTGAAATCCAAGATGGCCGCCATAATGACCTCGGATGAGGTGGTTCCTACCAAAAATTAAATGTTATGCCCATAAGGAGTATGTAAAAAAAATGGTGCTTTTGTCCGGAACGTCCACATCCATCTGCTAAGCTGCCGGACTAATATGACCAAAAAGGCATTTACAAACAAAAGAAATTAAAAGCAGTTCCCGACGGCATTCAAGCGATAATAGTTTAGTGGATTTCAATCTGATACCGTATCATATGGGATTTCACCTCTACCAACTCTCATAATTCTACGTGTGGCATATTTTTGGATGCGTTCTAAACGAAGTCGCTGTTTTTTAGTCTGGGGCATCCATGCAGGTAGCCCGTAGTCTAAGTGAGGCAATACCAGAGACTTATATAGAGAGAGTAATGTTTGGCTTAAGGCAAATCCAGCAATAAAAACTATCAGACCCAATAGCTTATTGCATTTACTGACTATAGTATCAACGTGGTCATTCCACGTGAGTTTATCATCTATCGTAAAACCCAAGTACTTATATTTTTTAACAACATCAAGTGTTTCACCATTAAGGTTATATTCATAATGAATTAGGTTTTTCTTTCTTGTGATATGCATCACTTTTAGTGATGCATATCACATATGCATATCCCATAAAAACTGGTCTAGAAAAATCATATTGAATGGACTGAAATATACTTTGTTACTTCTTAATTCTTCCTCTATGACAAAAAAATTTAATTTTCTTAGTAAAAATAAAATACCCAAGGATTTGAACGGAATACCCAAGAACCCAAGACCAAGTCACCCAAGATCTTGGGTAAATATCCAAGCAGTTGTCACGCTGCACTTATCTATCTTATCTTCTATTTATATTTCCTTTGTTACTTGTGTTATGTATTGAGGGTCCCTAATGATCAGCTCCGGCTGGATGGACCACCCTCGTAAAATATTGTTGAAATAAATAAATAATCTAATGTACGTCCGTACGTCAGATTTTTTTTTAGTGTTGACGTTAAGTTAACGGGAATTTACGCATGCTGACGCAAATTTACCTACATTGACGCAGATATTTATGGTTTGACGTAAAATGACGCGATACTACCGTCAAAAAATGTTTCCCTATGATAAAAATGGAAGAGCCATGAAACGTCACCGCTTTGCAAAGCCTGGCTGCTTTGCAAGCGTGGCTGACTTAAGTCTCGCCAAATATACTAGAAATACAAGATAGAGTTCTCGCGGTGTAAAAATGAGGCGGAAGTCGTGCCCAACGTAGGCGGCGCCCTTCTTTTTAACCATGCAAGTTTCCTATACTTCGTGCCCAACGTACAGGGCGCCCTTCTGTTGCTAAGTATATCCAGACGCAAAAGGAGCCCTTCCTTTTCCACTAATTGAGGAAAACTTTTTCACTAAGAGTGCGTCCGGCCATGCGATTCTGCGCTGTATTCTTGTTTTATTCTTTACTGATTCATGATTATGCTTTAATTGTTTTGTGTATTATTTGGATAATAGCAACGATTTCTACCGCCACCAAGGAGGTTATGTATTCACCGATGTCACTGTCTGGGTGTCTATTCCAGTTTGTTTTTATGTCTAGGACATCTTTGTTGAGAATTGATAATAAAATAGGCGACGACTTGGTAACGAAAGTTTGGCACAAGTTTGTTTAGATCCAGCTGTAGGGGGCGTCCCGTTTTTCGTATTCCCACCATGCATTTCGGTGGAACACGGTGGAACACTTTTTTTGTGTGGAGAACTCTATCTTATATTTCTAGTATCTTTGGTCTCGCTGCTGGTCTGCAGCACTGCAGCAGCAGGATTTCTATCGCACAGTTTGTAATTGTGCAAATGACTCAAAACTGTGCGCAAGAAGGCACATATCAGATTCGTGAAAAGAATAAGAAGGTGGACCCATGGCTTTTGTACAAAACGGTATCCTAGACAGTCTTGACGACTTGGGGTAGGCCCAATGCACTTGTATTTGTATATTGAACAGACAAAATTAATTTAGCAGTCTAAGTATTTTCAAAATGGGTCCTATACGTAACGTAGGCTAGGGTAGGCCTAGACTAGGCCTAGGCAGTCTAGGCCTAGCCCAGCGTTGGCTAGGCCTAGGCTTGGCTAGGCCAAAAAAAAAATTGAAATGTCCCAAATATTTTTTTATTTATTTTTAATAGAAAGACATAACTGAATGAAGCATTTTAAAACAAAAATTATGTAAATCGGGCCAATATTAGCGGAGATATTGCTATTTTAATGTTTTTTGCTGGAGTTAAAATTGGTAATAATAATACGCTTCCGAGCGTATCACCTTTGTTTTCGTTCGGATTTTTCTTCTTTATTTATTGGTGATCCGCAACTAGTGCGGATCACCTCTTGTTATTGTCACAGATCTCCTTACTTCATCATCTTTTTTTTTTTTTATTCTACCTTTCCTTCTATTTTTATTATCTCAAATTTGCCGCGAGCAAGGCAAATGCGCGCTTCAGGCTTGGCCTGGAATAGTCACAATAAGGTTTTCAATGTGCTCAGTCACACGTGACGTCATCTACGAGCAATTTTGCGTTTTTACATTATCGATCATATCAGACTAACCAATTACCATTTCGAAATCGTATTTAGTGAGCATTAACTTCAGGTTAATGTTAAATGTAATGTACCCTAATTTTACGTGTGTGCTTCATAACACGTGCGTACGTGTGCGACAAAATTTTAAAATGCTCGAAATCACCTTTTGACTAAAGGAGAGCACGTTTCAGGCCATTCTGATTATTTCAACATTTTTCAAATTCTTACGCACATGGTTCGTATGGAAGCTGGATATTTCGTTTTTTTTTACATGTTTTGGGTTCCTGACGCTGTATTCACATATTTCCATTCTATTTTTGGTAATCTTAGGGCCAATGGCAATGTTCTGCGTGCGCATTTAACATACAAATCCTTGTGCGTGTTTTCGTCGGCATAAAGCGAAAATAAGCCAAAAGTATGCCTATTTTTAATCAATTATAGTTCCCTAGGATGATGGGTGACCCCCAATTTTTATTACATATTCTGAAAGCACATGAGTTGTAGATATGATTTTTTAGATCATAATGGCCGATCGGACATTGTGAAGTCATCATATTGCCATCTGAATTCGAAGAAACTGATTTTTATCTGTGACGTCATTTTTGAAAATACGCATTTGAGCGTATCTCGCTTATCCTTGATCGATCGTCTCCCAACTTTGAGTATGTTTTAGCTTAGACAATTCTCTTTCATATATGTGACTTCCTTTTACATTTTGATGACGTCATCATGGTCAAAATAAGTGTTGTTTTTTTTACCCCTCCTAATCTTTCTTTCATCAAAACTTTGATGACCCCATATCATCCTAATCAGCTGTCATTTCTGAATCATATTTAATGGGCATTAACTTCAGGGTAAAAATGTCATGTACCTTAAGTTTTGTACGTGCATCATAACGTGCGCGTACGTGTGCATCAAAATGTTATATGCTTAAAATTATGAATATATTTAATCAATTATAGCTCCTTGGGATGAAAGGTCACCCCCAATTTTTATTACATATTTTGAAAGCACATGCAAAATGTGAGTCAAAAGAGTTGAGTCATTCCATGCCATGGGATCATAGATTTTTAAAATTTTTTATACTGACAGTTATTCATTGTGAATTAAAAAACCTGAAATTTTTAGACTCCCAATTCCTATTTGTTTTCCCATAGCAGCAGTTTAATGTAAAAGGGGGCCTGGCACAAATTAGTTCACTGTGAAATTAACTTTGATTTTCGTATGCTAATATCTTCGGAAGTACAGCGCCTGTAACCTTATGGACACAGGGTGACCTAAAAAATCACAAAAAAATTGTGTCGTTAAACAAAGTGGCTATTTTGAGTGCAGATAACTTCAAAAGAGAAGAGAAAACAGTTAGGCTGATGCCATATTTGTGTAATATGGTGGAAAGTAAGTTAGATTACTAAGTTTGAGCTTGATAACTATTACCAATCCCGAGCTATAAGCTTCCAAAGTTGGAGGAAATTTTGTTTGCGCATCTTGAAGAGCCACGTGCCTTTTTTTGGGCGTCAATATCTCGGAAACTACATATCCAGTAGGGCTAATCTTTTGTGTATGTTGATTTTTCACAAAGCAGATCATTTTTATGGAGTTTCATCAAAATAATCCAAGACAGTAGACCTGGGACCTCTGGTTGATTTGACACGGAATTACCCAGTAAAATAACATATTTAAAACATTAGAATATATTTATATACTGTATATGACTATATACTACCATAGGGGGAAACCTTAACAATGGAGAGGGTTAGAAACAATACCTTAAGGCGAAAATACTGCCGCTTAAGGGGGAAATTTTAACGACGTTAAGGCGAAATATAGACAAAGGCATTTTCGCCCTAGGTGTCAGTTAGGAGTAGCATATATATATATCT
>NW_022705529.1:90387-96279 GCF_011630105.1 Anneissia japonica
CTGCAAGGGTGCCTTTAAGGTATGTATGTAAAGCTTCATTAAAAAATCTATAGTCATTTTCATATTTCACTAATTTTTCACCATGAATAATTAATTTTGCATTTTACACTTTATCATTTCAGGTTAATGAATTGAAAAATATGGCAAAAAAAAAAAGAAGACATGGGAAGCCTACATTCATATTGTATCTTCAGTACCAATCAGTACTTCTAATTACAATTACAAACCACTGCAGACAATTTCCAAGAAACTGTTTTTTCTGCTTCATAGCACACTGAATTCCAGAACTATTGAAAACCAAAGTCCAGTGAAAATGAGGGATTTTTAGACCAATATTCTTATAAACTCAAAAATTAAAATAAAGCAGTTGGAAGAGATACCATTCAAAATTTAGGAATTTATAACCCAGAACAACAAACTCAACACTAAACTCATAACCATAAAAGCTAAGGTTATACAGCTCTCAGGAACCAAAAAGTTCAACGCAAGATATGGCCTAAAAATATTAAAGAATGATGTTGATTGATCCATCGTGTTCAGTACAGACAACTATTTGGGAAATTTTCATTCACAAAATTAAACATCCAGACTGCAGGCAAAAATGTTTGAAATGTCCAATAAAATGTCAATTTGCAAGTGATAAAAAGTTTTTAAAAATATGTTTTCTGTAATAAACCGACCTATAATTAAAATAAAAGCCTTTATTGCTATCTTGTTACAAAATCGTGGAATCAGATTATATAGTTTTGAATTACCCTAAATGCTAAAAAAATCGCCCCGTCGTGGCTCTTAAGAGTATGTTAGTACCTATTGTGTAACTAAAGAATTTGGGTTTTAAATACAATGTATACAGTGTTATTAAGATAAATAAATAACACAATGAATACACAAGTATTTCTTTTTTTTTTGTATTAAAGTGTTAATTTACTATGACATTGGACTTATGTTAGGCCTACTGTACTACGGGAATGTGAGATATGTAACATGGGAACGGGCATGAAAAGCGCCGCACCAGTATTTCTTTTTATGAGCTCAGTAGCCACATGTACAGTACCTTTTAGGTACCTATTTTTGAAAATTGAAAATAATTTCACAAAATTTGGGAGACAGAGATTACAAGAAAATTGGGGAGACTCCTGATTGAATGGTGAGCATTGGAATCTTTAGTTAACCAGGCAGATCTATATATTTTTTGCAGGTATGATGGACCTTTTCTTCAGGAAGACCTGTTTGCAGAGGCTCTCCGTGCAGGCTCATGTTCTCCAGATTTTACCAGCCTTGTGTCTTGGATAGCAGGACAACTCAAACTCATTTGTGATGTAGAAGAATCCATAACTCCAACCACAAGTAAGAGTTTTAACCAATTCTAAAGTGTAGTGGGAAGATTGCTGCCCGTCAGCCACATGCGGCTATTACTGTATGGGGATTTTGTTGTGGCTGGCGAAAATGTGTGTGGTCCACCCACCGCCTTTTGGCTAGAAAACTCCTTACTTTTCCCTGTTAAGGTTTGTAAATAAATATGTAAAATAGTTGCAGAGGCAAATTAATTTAAAAATAAAACTTACTTAAGATAATGATCAGCTTCTGTATTTAAGTACAGTACATAGAATCAGTATTGTAAGTTGTAAAAAAAATCACAACCCAAAAAAATACTAGTACAATACATATAGTGGAGAGTTGTCTTAATCATCTTTGGTATTTAAATTTGAAAAAAGTACCATTTTGGAATATTACTATACAATACATACTGTGAAAGTTTGTAAATCAGCATGTACTATATTGCAGAGGTAAATTAATTTAAAATAAAACTCAAAATAATCGGCTTCGGTATTTAATTACAGTACATTGAATCAATATTGCAAGTAAAAAAGCACTTGTTTGAAGTACAGTACTACAATGAAGATTTGTAAATATATATGTACAATAGTTTGAGTTAAATGAGTCTAATATTATTGCCTGTATTTTGTCATAACTGTATGTTAACATTTGTACTATAAGGTATAATTTAACCCTTAGCATGCTGAAAATCGCTGGTGCGTGACATTCTGGCATGCCAGTTTACTTTTACAAAACTACATAATTACACAGCAGAAATTAGTATCTCTCTTTAAATGAAATTTTCACATATTTCTTGAACCCTAAACAAAAAACTATTTATAAAAAAAAAATAATCCTCATAGCACATATATTCTATATGTGATACTGGTTTGTAAAAAAAATTGTTTTACAATCAGGGAAATGTTCCGTTTCCGCCATCCAATTTGGCCTATTTCTTTGTATAGGCTACTGTAGGCCTAACTTCGTCTAGGCCTAGGCTAGGCCCTAGTCCTACCTCGTCCCTGCTGCACCACCGGTGATATTAGCTTCTTTCCCATCATAACCATCACTCTCATCACTCTCACTAGCCTACAGAAACACAATTATAATTCCACAAAAATGTTCCTGGTCACTATCCACACTATTATCATCAAAAACATAGTGTATGGCTCGTTCCACAGTATATCGCTGCTGCGCAGCCACACTGAAATTTTCAAAAATAAGTTGACATTTTTGTTTGATATATAAAATATTTTTCAATAAAAGTTGTCAAGATTTTTGTTTATTCGAGAAGTTCAAAGTGTAAGTAACCCGGATGCAAAAACATATGAGCATCAGAATGATATATAGACAGTATAGAGGGCGAAATCCATGTATACTTGGATGTGTCGCACTAGTGCGCCTAGGGCATTCAACGGTAAATTTTTTGCTGTCGCACTATTGCGCCTACGACACGATAAGGGTTAAGAAAAATATGGAATATTGTATATTGCAGCATTTGAGTTACAAAATGTTAACTGTGGACTTAATTACTGTTTCATAGGCATCATTAATTGTAATGTCTTTAAGTGTGACATCTTGCAACATGTAGGGCACAGCCAATTCTTAGACTATGGCACTCCTTTCAATCCAAGACAATCCAAATGAAACCATCGCCATGCACAGTTTTGATTTCCACATGCCACCTGTAATCTACCATCATCCTTTTTTTTGCAATAGCAAAATAGCCCTGCTTCATCATTTCGCGTTGGAGCCTTTAATACCTGTGAGCTGTACCAGTTGGCAACAAGTTGAGAAAGGATGCCCACTCCAAAAAAAATGCCTAGCTTTCTCTACCATACTTTTGATGAAATCTTTATCTGGGTATATCCTTTTGATGCTTATTTCCTTAGTTGTGAACACAACAAAGTCGCAATACTTTGTTTGACAAATTAGAATTTGTGTCTGGACCTGATAGTAGCATGCTTTCTTTCCAATTTAATCCCATTTTCTGTTTGTTGAATACAAGATTTCTTACTGGCCGCAGTGTCTTCGATTGTTTCACCTTTAAAGCATAGCGGGCACTGGAAGATAATGAAAGATGTTTTGTTAAAGTGTATTCAGTTTGAAAAAAAACCTATTCTTGTGCCCCGCAGCCGTTCCCCGATTATTGTATAATTTAACCCTGGTTAGCGATGAGGGCGTATCCCCATACTCCAGTTTAGGTGTTGGCATTGACTTTCTCTTTTTTCCTTGAACATCATCTTACACTTGTTTTACTTAGCGCTTCGAGACTTTTTGTAATTTTCGCTCTATAAATTGAAAAACCATTAACATGTAAATCAAAAAAGGCCAAGATACAGTAAAAAAAAAATATAACAGTAACTTCTTTTTATTAGAAAAACAAAATATAAGGGAAGATTATATACCTTAATTTCACAAACACCTTTCCCGCAACATTCACACTCCACCACTCCATCATACCTATGTATGGGTAATCTGGGTTCAAATGAAGACCACCATCTTTACCATTGAACTCTTGATGCTTGGACTTCTGAAGACTGAAATAGAGAGTCTGTGCTGTTTTCTCATGATCACATCCCCATCTGAAATACAACAAAATTAACACAATTTTTAAATGAGTAAACTATTTCCATAGCAGTTAAAAAAACAACATTTCCTTCATCACAAAAAAAGTTTAATATGACTTACTTGGTAGCTTCATTTGTAAATCTGAACTTGTTAGGGAAAAGATCGAATTTATGAGACTCGGTGAAGGTTTGGCAGGATCAGTGTGACAAGCAGATTTCATTCTTGACGCTGTTATGCAACCCAATCTGTATGTACCATTCTTTTGAAGAAGCCTGATCCCTTGTCAGTTTTTCAAAGTTATATTACATCTCCTCTGTCACTATGATGTTTTTTCCCACTTCAGCACACCTGGTCAAAAGTTCATGAAATTGCAGTTTCAGAGCCTCAACATCAAAGAGAGTTGTCAAATCAATCGGCAATCGTTGTGTTGGTTTTATCGACAATACTGATGATTTGCTACCAGTCTCACTTATCTATAATAACAAACATGCACTGTAAAGTTAATTAAACTCTCGGAGACTCGGATAACTAGATGGCAAGGGTCTCTACTGAAACCTCGTTTTAATATCAATCAATAACCGCAGGCTACAATACATGAATCAGGCATAGAGTTTGCAATGGTTATTGTTGGTTACGTGAAAACTGCAATGAATAAGAAACAGTTTAAAACTATTATAAAATGTGTAGCTAATGAACTGACGACTTATATGTGTATTCTAATATTAATAAACGATAATCTAAGTTATGATATATACCTCCTTGCATCCATGAATTCTGTGTTTCGAAAAACTAACAAATTATTACAATAGGCCTACACCTATGTCAAACACGTTTCTCGTCCTCCTCAGCTGTTCTCGTTTCGCCTTGATACGCACTTTGACCTTAACAGTTATAGAGGCCACTACCTCTGCTAACACTACATTTACATGCACAGTACTGTCATTTTTTGTACTCTCATATAAAGGGCCAACACAAATATGGTGGTGGGTTCATCTAAAACCTGTTTATGCTAAATAATCAAAATACAGTACTTACAGCTTTAAAAAAAACCAAGTTTCTCCTCCTCAGTAGGGGTGATTGCCTACACTTGTGACTGTGAATTTAAACGACGTAGTGCTGTCGGTGAAGTTAACTCATTGTCCAACTCCCTCCCTCTTCTTCCTTTTCGCAGATGCAAAATCAATGTTTTGAATTTCTACACAATTAATTATACAATGAACATGTTACTCAAAAAATTATGAATATGGGTTACAATTTTGAATCGTAAATTCCTCTGCATTTTTTAAATTAAATTAAAGAATCTAAAGGAATGCATTTTGCAATTTGAAGTCACACAATTACATGCCACTATTAAAAAAAATAAAGTAGACAAATACATAAATTTGGGTTGGACAAATACCTGTTTTAAACTGGTAGGCAAAACCCATTGGCAACTTTTCTCCGTGCAAGTTTGTGTATCCCGGATCCGAGTTCCTGTCTCCAATGCGAACAACACTGCACCTACATGGCTGCAAACTTCACACAACCTGTTGATGAAAAAAATATTAATCAAATGCTATAAATTTGTCAGGCTTTATTAATTTTAGAACAACAAAACATTTAAATTTAAAGATATTTGTTAAATCAACTATAACATACCCTGCCATACAATCACAATGAGCAATAACAACTTCACCATCGGTCTCAATCAGCACCCAGGTCTTCAACGGTGATTCGTTCGCTCTATGAGAATGATTAACCTATTGGTATAATATATACTAGATTTGAACTCGTCACTGAGGACTAGTTAGGTGATCCGCCGTACTTTGACCCTCACGAAGCACGCACGGTTCTTATTGAAAAGTATTATATGCTAAAACATGCTCTATTTAAAGAGTAATTTTGAGAATTTTAAAAGGAATCTTAAAGGAAAAGAGTAATTTGAGCATTTTAAGGACTTACGAATGTGTACACATACGTCTTAACGTCCGTGCGCACGGTAGTATTATTACAGTGTTAGAAACC
>NW_022705529.1:96626-123931 GCF_011630105.1 Anneissia japonica
AGATGTGAAAAAAAGCATTCTTTTTTAACATAATGACGTCATCAAAAATAAAAAATAAAGGGACACGTCCGAAAGAGAATTGATTTAGCTATAACATACTCACAGGTGGGAGACAATCAATCAAGATAAGCGAGTACGTTCAAACGAGTATAAAAAGTATTAACGTCATAAATAAAAATTCAATTCTTTCTTAATTCAAATGGCAATATGATGACGTCACAATGTCCGATCAGCCAATATGATCTATAAAATCGTATCTACAACTCATGTGCTTTCAGAATATGTAATAAAAATTGGGGGTCACCTTTCATCCTATGGAGCTATAAGTGATTAAAAATATACATGGTTTTATGCATATGGAAATGTTGACGCACACGTACGCGCACCTTAAGTCGCGCGAACGGAAAATTAAGGTACCTGACATTCAACCTTGACCTGAAGCTTATGCTCACCTAATATGATTCAGAAATGACGAATGGTTAAGATTATATGGGGTCATCAACGTTTTGAAAAAAGAGAAATGAGGGGGTCAAAAAAAAAAACAACATTTTTTTTTACCATGATGACGTCATCAAAATGTAAAAAGGGGTCAAATATATGAAAGAGAATTGTCTCAGCTATAACATACTCAAAGTTGGAAGACGATCGACCAAGGGTAAGCGAGATACGCTCAAATGCGTATTTTCAAAAATGACGTCATAGCTATAATTCACTTCCTTGAATTCAGATGCCAATATGATGACGTCACAATGTCTGATCAGCCATTATGATCTATAAAATCATATTTACAACTTATGTGTTTTCAGAATATGAAATAAAAATTGGGGGTCACCTTTCAACCTAAGGAGCTATAACTGATTGAATATAGGTCTGATTTTAGCATAATTTCACTGTATAGCAGCACAAATACGCACAAAGATACCTATGTTTGATGCGCACGTACAGCATTGCTATTGGCCAAAAGATGACCAAAAAGAATGGAAATTTGTGAAAACAATTTCGGGAACCCAAAATATGTAAAAAAAACGTAATTTATAGCTTTCGTAAGTGCTGCGCAAGTAAAAGTGCGCGCGCGTAGTGGAAAATTTCAAAATATTTTGAAATGTTCAAAATAGCCTGAAACGTGCTCTAATTTTATAGTCAAAAAGTGATTTCGAGCATTTTGAAAATTTAACGCACGCCTACGCGCGCGTCATGAAGCGCACGTGTAAAATTATGGTACATTACATTTAACATTAACCCGAAGTTAATGCTCACCTAATACAATTTCGAAATGGCAATTGGTTAGGCTGATATGATCGATTATGTAAAAATGCAAAATTGCGCGTAGCTGACGTCACGCATGACAGGTCACCTTGAAAACCTTACCATAACTATTCCAGGCGAAGGCAAAATGATCGATGTAGCGACCGTGTGCGTAACTCGTGGCAATTTTGAGATAGCGTGCAAACAGAAATGGAAGGAAAGGTAGAATAAAAAAAAAAAGTTGTAAGATCTCTGACAATAACAAGAGGTGATCCGCTCGAGAAGCGGATCACCAATAAAAACAACAGACTTTAATTACGACATGTTCTGATGGTTATACCGTATAAACGTGACGTGAAAACGATGTATTCTATTTCAGAAGTGTCCCTTTTTTTTTCATTTTGATGATGTCGTGGCAAAAAAGAACACATTTTTGGAGCCTTCTCGTCTTTCTTTCTTAAATGATGTAAAAAAAAAATCCAAAGCAGAGGAGGCAGACTGTATTTCGACGCTATCAGACTGATATACAGTATATACAGTAG
Organism: Anneissia japonica; assembly: GCF_011630105.1. Classification (NCBI taxonomy): domain Eukaryota; kingdom Metazoa; phylum Echinodermata; class Crinoidea; order Comatulida; family Comatulidae; genus Anneissia; species Anneissia japonica. The sequence continues at coordinate 98,414 of NW_022705529.1, forward strand.
TTCATATGAACGGAAAATTCGTGTGGCATTACCAACCAACAGGAAGTTTTAAATTACCCTTGACAAGGTTTAATTTTATGTGCCACTAATGTCCTCGATCACGTCGTAAGGTACTCGTACTTGTGCATTAAAATTTGAAAATTGTGAATAACACATTTCCTGGCCTCGAATTTGGGGATTTTATGGGCAAGGCCAAATGGCCTCCGGTATGAGTTTGAAAGGCACCAAAGCCAAATGGAAAGGCACCAAGTCCAAAATTTCAAATATAAAAGGGCACCAAGGCAAAATTTGATTTGGCCTCAGTACTAATCTCTCGTGAGTGCCTTGATTCGTAGCTAGACCTAGCTAAGCCATCGTTGTCAATAGTAAAATGACTTTGTTTAGAGTATTAACTATTAATTAAGAAAATTTGTTTTTGCGGCTCCGAGGTCAAGGCTGCAAAATGGCAGGCAAGTAGTGGCCGTCGTGCTTCATTTTCAGGGATAGCATGTCCAATTGGGAGGGCACCATAGGCAATGGGCGCAGTAGCTGCTTTAAAATTCAAGGCCTGCTTTTCAGGTAATTTATTTAGCATGTTTTAGGTCATTTTCAGTATTCCAAAACTTTCGATAATTTACGCGCCATACGCTTATTTCCACGCGCACAGCACATACAGAAACTGGAAATTACGTTTTTGTTACATATTTTGGGTTTGTGACACTGTATTCATATCATTACCGTGCGCACAGACTTTAAGACGTACACATATTTTCTGACGGGGGGGGGGCACAATATGAAGTTCTCGCCACCACGCCCACCTTAGCCTCACCATGGTTGGTGTAAATAAGTGGGAAATAATCGAGCTATCCTTTCACTCCACTGCTGGATCGCCACTGAACTCATAGGTACACTTTTTCCTCTTTTTAACTCAAATTTTTCTCACTCTTTTTTATTTTTCAGTTTGACTGACGGGGGTGGAGGAACAGGCCCTCATGGCCCCCTTGCTGGATCAGCCACTGGTCCTGGTTTCATGTTCTATGCTTTTAGTAATTTTATCTTTTGTATTATGTAATATTTTGAAACCAAATATAAACCCAACAAACAATTAAAGAAGTGTATGGTGAATCCTAAAATTAACCAACAAAAGAAAACCACAAAAGAAAAAAAAAAACAAAAAAAAAAAAAAACATACTAGTGCAGGGAAATCAAAACTATTGCATTGTATGTTTTCACTATTAGAATTTCTTCTTTTCAAATGGCGTCATTATGTTAATGATGAGATCCATAATTTAGCATCATATGTTGAATGGTTTTCACGAAACCCAAAATGGTCGTTGAGGATATTGTATTTATCTAAGAATGAGTATAATTTGGAATACATAATTTTTTCAAGTATTCTGGAAAAGATTGGTAAAATAGATATATGGGTCAATAATTTGAAAAATCATTACATTTACCTTTTTTCAAAAACAGGTAATACCCTCTCAATTTTCAGAATATCTGGTATGATACTTTTTACAAACGACTGATTAAAAGTAGTAAGTCAGTGGTTTTAAAATGGAAAATGCTGAGCCTCTGACCACTTTCATTAGTAACCCATTACTGTGATAGAACCCATCCTAGAAAAACAACCAAAGAATAGTAAACTATGTTACGGTAAATTATTTCAACATTGTTATGAAACTTTGTTAAAGACGTTTAAGGTATTTGTTGTTGGTAGGCTAAACAATAGTATAGAATAATATTCATTTTAAAATGAAAGAGTACTGTAGTATTTTGATTACAAAATATTTCAGTAGCCGTAACTGTATAACCATGACATTAGAATATATCAAAATGTATTTGTATACAGTACTGATTTCATTTATTATTCAGGTGCTGAAGACATGGAGACATTTGAGCTGGAAGTAAGTGGTTTTCTAAAAGAGATGCACTGCCCTCATACAAGTCTTATTGAAGGTGATCTCCATGTGCGACTAGGTAGTGAAGAAAATAGGCTCAAACTGCTTGATTTCCTGACAACCGAATTGCAGGCAGCAAAGATGATAGCTATAAATTTTGCAAATGTTCAAGATGCTGTAGAAAAACCTGAAGTAAGTCTTTGTACAGTTATTTATTTATTTTTATTAAAGTAATCAATTTCATAAAGACCTGGGTTTTGTTCTACATAATAAATTGTTTTACTGGATATTCAACTCCAACTGCTAGAGGCAGACTTAGAGGCAAAATCTGATTTTGTAAGTACCCATTCTCATAAACATGGGTCTCTAAAATTCTGTCAAAACACCCGTTCCATATTATTACAAGAACTGTTGCACGCATTGTAAACTGAGCATTCTTATATGTGGCAACATTTCCTGAAATCTTGGACCTTCTGTTTAAGACACTTTACCGGATAATGCCAGCTTGGAAAAGGCCACCATGACGTGTACAACATAGAAGCCTGGTTCACGTCAAACTTTATCTAGATATACCCGTCTTGAAACATGATACGATAATCCCCTAATTGTGTTCGATGCCAAGTTAGAGCCAGATAAACAGCCAGCCAGTTTCAGGCTGTTGGCGTCACACGGTGGAAAGACTTGTTTAATAAAACATCTACTGTATTTTAAAAACCTCTAGTACCAAGTGGTATTCGTTCAAAAAAATTGTAAACTACTGTAGAGAAGGTGTGAGTTTCCACTACCTAACCTAGCCGACCAGTACGAACCAACGACAGTGCAGCAGCATGTTCTATCGCAATCTAAGTAGTAGATTCTCTAGGCCCTAGCTAAATTGACCTTCGATAAAAAACGAATTATTTTAATCGCTAGCTAGCATTCTTCCATTAAAAAAAATATTGTTTTAATTTTCATTAAAACGTCTGTATACTTTATGGACCTTTCTGTCCTGTTTTGTAGTTTTTAGATCGCTCAATTGTTGTTTACATGGACTTCGCGAAAATCTAGCTTCGTGGTGTCAAATAAGTTGCTGACTTCCACACACTTTTTTATTTCGTCATCGTAAACATGTGCGTTCATTTTAACGACTGGCATTGGTGGTAGTTTGTTGAAACTGAATTAATAGCGACTATTATAGCAGAAATGGAAAAGATTAAATTGTCAATAAATAAATACAACAAATCTGATTTTATTATCGACTACAGTATTTGTAAAACGGACGTAATAATAATTTCTGAAAACCAGACTAATGAGACTATTTCGATGCTGTTGTTAGCATTGTTGGAGTACGTTGTTGCCAGCCAGAAGATGATAATGGTGGTACAATACAACAACGCTGGCTTAGCTGCCTACGTTACGTAATCGTGTCCTTGTAATCCGAGCTGACTTTACCGTTAAGCAAGTTAATTTACCGTTATTCTAGTAAAGTTAAGTCACTTAACTTAAGTGACTTTATATATATAACGCCGGTGGACCTAACTTTAGACCGACATTACTGCTAAAGAAAGATTCATCAATATTTTACTATTTCTTCAAATTAAAGATCGAAATATTGAAGGTACATAGACATCCAAAGTAAGACAGTGTTACACGCTGGCCTAAATAAAATCTGTATAATCATCTGTATAATGCTAGCGCACAGCTCTACACTGCGGAATGTTTACCTCACATTTTTGCTAGCCATTGGCATTAGGCCTGTGTAGTAGTTCCTCTGAATCGAGAGACGTATACTGTATTTAACATTAATTTAAAACAAATCTGAAATCTGGTTTATTAGGGAGATAACCGATTAAAATGTGCATTCTTCCTTTACTCAAAACAAATCTCAAGAGTGAAGCTTGCATGTTCACTGCATACGTGGATGCTGTATTGGGCGATTTGGGGTAATTCCGTGTCAAATCAACCAGAGGTCCCAGGTTGACCGTCAACATACAAAAAAGATTAGCCCTAATGGATATGCAGTTTCCGAGATATTGACGCCCCAAAAAATTTGCGTGGCCCTTCAAGATGCGCAAACACAATTTCCTCCAACTTTGGAAGCTTATAACTCTGGATTGGTAATAGCTATCAAGGTCAAACTTGGTATTCTAAAGCCTCAATCGCACTGGATTTATTTCAGTAAAAGTAACTGTCTTGTCGGTAAGTTTGACCGAAAAAATCCAGTGCGGATAGTCCCGCTCAGTTAACTTGACTGTCGCCGCCGGTTAGTTTTCGGGAGTGAAATTTACTCAGGAATTCCTACCGAGCTACTTTGACCGGCCTGGAAAATTCAATGCGAACAGCAACAGGTCAGTTAAATTAACTGAATCCCGAGCCTCATTGTTCATTAGGTGACCTTTTTCGCTCTGTGAAGCACTGGCGCATGCGTATAATTAGTTGACCTGCTTCTTATCATTGTTTTGGTTTATTGATGTGTACATTTCGATTTTCGCGCAAATTTTATACTACTGTGCTGTATTGATCGTAGGAATATCGTACTATTCGACTAGTTGATCACAAACCATTATTTTCTAACGTGTTACTTTCCCTTAAATAGTAGTATGGCATGGAATGACATTTTTCTTGATTTTTTAGACCTGAAATATCGGAAGGAGAAATTCTAGGCTCTCATAATGTTGGCCTAGTCAGTCGAAGGAACAGAAACGGATCAGTACGGGTCATGTTACGGGTCAAAATGTACTGCCCTCAATAGTTAATTTTACACTACTCGGGAAAACTAACCGAGTTGAAAAGTCCAAGTGCGGTTGACGGTAACATTTACCCTAGAAATGTTTACCGTGATGACGGTTACATATTCCCAAAATTTAATCCAGTGTGATTGAAGCTTTACTTATATTCCACTATATTACACAAATATGGCATTAGATTAACTGTTATCCCTTCTTTTTTGAAGTTATCTGCACTCAAAATAGTCACTTTGTTTAACGACGCAATTTTTTTGTAATTTTCAATGTCACCCTGTGTCCATATGAGTGAGTGTATACATCTTAAATTACAGATATATTATCTATGGGTAGTTGTCTCTAGCCACAAGCAAGCACAGGCTGATCAAATGAATTAAAATGGAATGGCATCCATTCAAAGTTCCGACCAGCCCTAAAAAAGTTAAAAAAGCATATGTTTCACATTAACGGTTCATCATGTGGACAGTTAAAATTTTTCTTAAATTTACACCAGTTAACCAGATATGTTTGATCTACTTATACACCAAATTTCAACTTTGGTACTTAGCTCCTTCATGGTTAGATACTATGTTGAAAACATAATCGGAAATAACTAAATTTTTGAAGAGTTGGGTAATTCCATGCCATGGGATCATAGATTTTTAAAATTTTTTATACTGACAGTTATTCGTGTGAATTGAAAAACCTGAAATTTTTAGACTCCAATTCCTGTTTTTTTTCCCGTAGCGGCAGTTTGATTTGTGCACTGTGAAATTAACTTTGATTTTCGTATGCTAATATCTTTGGAAGTACAGCGCCTATAACCTTTTGCATTTTTGGAGGGCTGTATCTGGGGAAAATAAGCTTAGTTAAGTTTGTAACTATATATATATATAAGTACTACTAGGTGTGGGTTATGATTAATAAAAGTTTCCAGATTAAAAAAGTTCTTTTTGAGTTACGGCTACCTGAACAATAGTCCAGACAGGTTGTCCATTTTTTTACCATTGCTTTTCTAAATTGGTACATGCTGCAACTTTTCTGATTGCAGATTTGGAATCAGCAGTAAAAGTTTCTACAGTACACCACAAAATCTATAGGCATGTTGTACGAGAAATTTTCACCGCGTGTACAATGAAATTGTTTCCAGGCTTGTTTATTTAAAATTCCAGCCGATTTCGGTATAAAATAACTGGTTTTATGCATGAAATCCACGTAAATTCAATTAATAAAGGTTGTTTTATCAAATTATATGTTTATGCTTTAGTTGCATCCAACATCAAGTCTTCCGTGTGTTTTTTGTTGGAATTCCAACTCGAACGTTAATAAAATCGACCTATAGTTGGTACTCGTGCTTCATAGATTTGCTAATCTTACAATACAGACATTTTATGCCATTCAACTTTAACAAACTTGAAGGCTAACTGTGTGCCAAGAATTACTACGGCTGTTATTTACAGACTATATGAATGCGAATTTGTGTTGTAAATATACTGTGAACCAGGCCTAGGGTAGTCCTAGGTTCACGTTTCTCTTATTCAAGAGAAACATTTCTCTCATGCCAAACTAGGCTAGGCCTACTGTCTGTATTTTCACGTACAAGATGGTATCCCTACCGCATATCAACACAACAGGCCCGGATTCAGTAGTGGAGAGGGAGCGCACATAGAAGGGAGGGGAACGTGCCCACCCTGTATTGCCACTAATTTTTTTTTTAATTTCAGTGCAATATTATGTGCAACTCGCTTATTTATTCTGAAACTGTTCTGCCTCCCCCTCCCTTTGAAAAATTCTTGATCCACCCTTTTGATCAAACTGCACAATAATTCCTCACAAAGGACTATTCAGCAGAGACACTCAAATATTAAATACAAAGATGTCCTTTAGAAAAATAATGACATGTTAACCATAACATCCACATACAACTATTGCCTCCTTAACTCTCCGTAACGTTCAACAGTACTGTACATTGCCACCTTTCTCCACTATTTCAACACCATACAGAGCACGGGTATATGCACAGTATAAAATAATTTCCATCATTGAGGACTCGCATGCACTCCAGTCTGACCCGTGACAAACTTAACAATGGGTTACCAATTGGAAAATGTCACTGAAGCTTGAGAAATGCAAAGTGTACTCTCTTGTACTCTTAAAACTAAACCATAAATTTTAAATGACTTCTAACAAGGTGTTGAAAATGTTGAATGGCATATGGTACTGTATGTTCACACACACGTCGTAAGACTGGCGTAGCTTATGCCGATGTAAGCTAATCCATGTATTAAGGAATAGTTTTCATTTTTAAATAATGTATGGGTTCTTAACTGTAGTAAAATATTTACAGTGCATCATTAAAACTGTTAAATCTGTGAATTGTTGGAAGTGAACTTCTGTATATTAAATGAACAATTTTACTTCTGATTTTTCAGCTAGCATTGTGAAACAACTCTTGGTGTTGCAGGTTTTAATAGACAGTCTAAATAGGTTAAAACACATCAACAAATCATATACATTGTAAACTAAGTAAAATGCAATAGAAAAAGAACCCCTTTACGATTTCATTTATAGATAGCACGGAAAGGCATCAAAGTAACTACTGTAATCTATTGCAATCGTGATTGGTCAATCTCTTGAAATGAGGTCAAATCATTCAAGCATCACTGGCGTTAGCTCCGTGGCGTTAACTAATCTGGGGTCTGCAGGTAGCGTTAATAATGCCACAGAGGTGGCGTTGTGAGTGGCGTAAGTAACACCACTGCCTAGTTAACACACAAAGGCGTACGCTACGCCAGGCTTACGCGAGCCTTACGCCGTAAGGCTGGCGTAAGCCTGGCGTGCCAATGTTTACCGGTACCCGTAATATCTTAATGTCCCTGTTTGTCGACCTATTTTAAATGTACAATTTTCACATGTTAATGGAACTGTAAAAAATGTATTTTTTGTAGACTCATCTCTTAATTGTGTTTGTCAATATCCTGAATTGGGTATTTTTTTATATTTTTTCTAATTTTAGAACACTGTTGGATGTGCAATAAATAAATAAAATTTTAAAAATCTGCAGATGGCAGGTCAATTAATCTTTATTATTAAAATAATTCTTAATTCGATATGACACATTCTTATGAACATAGGTTATGGCACCACCACTTCTTCTTTCACCTCTTCATGGATGCATTAATTAAATTGCAGTTTTTAACATAAGTCAAATTTGAACAATCTTTAAACCAAGTTTCTGATAATGTAGTAATAGAATAATTGTGATTTGCTCCTGAAAGGAAAGAATTAATTTGATCAACGGTTTTACAAAAATACACGATTATGTATAAAATTCCTTCAATTTATTTTTGTTTTTATCTTGCCTTCATAACGAGTTTCAATGTCTAAACATAGTTCATCCTTCCTCCCTAAGATTAACACTTGTCAAATGTCATGTTCTATATCAACTCTAACAATATTCCTATTGCATACATACCAATCATCTCAAATACATTGCTTTTCATTATTATCTGTATATTTTTTATGATTTACAGGCAAATATCGGGGAAAAAGGCAATGATTGCCCTAATTTTAAACATACAACAGCATTTATTTTAAATCTGTTTTTGCTTGCATACACCATGATACAAATGAAAAACAGACAAATCTGTAATCGAAGTTGAAAGTAATTTATCCGAAGTTGACAGTAATTTAAGTGACACAGACCATATCATTCTCACCGAACACGATGTAAGAAGTTTCTTTAAGCAGATTAAATTAGGAAAGTCTGCTGGTCTAGACGGTTTATCATCATCCTTGTTTAAATTATCCTATCCTATCCTATGTTTTTTGTAAGTTGTTTCAGTGGTCATTTGACTCACATAGTATCCCCTCCATTTGGAAATCGTCATCTATCACACCTATTCCTAAAAATATCTATTATCAATTCTCTCAATGACTTCAGACCTATTGCCCTCACTGCTCATCCTATAAAATGCTTTGAAACTCTTATTAAACATCACTTACTCAAACGATGTGCTTCGTTTCTTGATCCACTTCAGTTTGCGTACAAAAAGAAACGAGGTGTCAGTGATGCCATGATTACTCTTCTCCATAAGATTTATACTCACCTGGAAAAACCTAAGGCCTATGCTCGCTCTACCTTTTTTGACTTCTCTTCTGCCTTTATTACTCTGCAGCAAAGATACTAGAAATACAAGATAGAGTTCTCCACACAAAAAAAGTGTTCCACCGTGTTCCACCGAAATGCATGGTGGGAATACGAAAAGTGGGACGCCCCCTACAGCTGGATCTAAAAAAACTTGTGCCAAACTTTCGTTACCAAGTCGTCGCGTATATTATTATCAATTCTCAACAAAGATACTAGATATAAAAACAAACTGGAATAGACACCCAGACAGTGACATCGGTGAATACATAACCTCCTTGGTGGCGGTAGAAATCGTTGCTATTATCCAAATAATACACAAAACGATTAAAGCATAATCATGAATCAGTAAAGAATAAAACAACAATAAAGCGCAGAATCGCATAGCCGGACACACACTTAGTGAAAAAGTTTTCCTCCATTAGTGGAAAAGGAAGGGCTCCTTTTGCATCTGGATATACTTAGCAACAGAAGGGCGCCCTGTACGTTGGGCACGAAGTATAGGAAACTTGCATGGTTAAAAAGAAGGGCGCCGCCTACGTTGGGCACGACTTCCGCCTCATTTTTACAATGCGAGAACTCTATCTTGTATTTCTAGTATCTTTGCTCTGCAGCCTCATATTCTCCTTCGTAAACTCCTACTTCTGAATGTCAATGCTCATCTTTCTCTTTGGATTACTGACTTTCTCACTAATAGATCTCAAACTGTTAATGTCGGTAAATTCCAATCTAAAATCCTTTTCACTAACACTGGTGCCCCACAAGGCTGTGTACTGTCCCCTATCTTGTTCTCACTCTACACTAATGAATTTCAAATTCAGAATAATAATTGTTTTACAATCAAGTACTGTATGCTGATGATACTTCTATTACTGGCCTTATTTATCAGGATGATGAACTTGTATATCGAAACTGGATTAAGGAATTTGAAACCTGGTGTAAAGATAATTTTCTTATACTTAATTCATCTGAAACTAAAGAAATTATTTTTGACTTCCGCAAAAACAAAGGTCCATTGAACTCTGTTATTATTAGTGGCAATGAAATTGATATAGTTAATGAACATAAATACCTTGGTAATGTTATCGATTCGAAACTTAACTGGAATTCTAATACTGTGCAATTATGTAAAAAAGCTAATCAACGTTTATTCTTCTTGCGTAAACTTAAGTCTTTCAATGTTAGTTCTGAAGTTTTAATGCTGTTTTTCAAAAGTGCAATTTTAAGTGTTTTAGTTAGCAACTGTATTTCATGGTTTGGTAATTTAAGTAAACAAAACCGTAGTAAAATCCTCATGATCTTGAAATCGGCACGTAAAGTCATTGGATCTGAAATTGAGAGTTTTGACGACATATATAACAAATCTATACTTAAGAAATTTTAAAAAAATTATTAAAGATCTTTCCCACCCCTTGCATCACGAATACACATCTAACAGATCTGGCCGCCTACGCCCTAAAAAGTGCAATACTAAGATTAAGAAATTCATTCACTCACAACTCAGTTTATATCTATAATGCTATCTTTGACCGATGATTTTTCCTTTGCAATACCTTGTGCTATTATGAAAGTATAATACATACTCCAAGTATTGAAATACACACCATCGTGTTGGGATTCAATATTTCGACATTAATTATGTCATCATCAGGAATTCCTGATGATTATGTCATCATTCCTGATGATGACATAATTAATGTCGAAATATTGAATCCCAACACGATGGCGTGTATTTCAATACTTGGAGTATGTATTATACTTTCTTATCTGAGATTAATCAGTGGACCTTTCGGTTTTTGTGCTATTATTTTTTTTGTGTGTGCTGTTCACCCTTTGTGGTCTTTTGTACTAACCTCTGTATTTATTTTTGTATTATATTTATATTCATTATGTGTATAAGCATCAGGAAAAAGAATTTTACTTGTGAATTTTTTCTATAAGTGACAATAAAAGTATCTTGTATCTTGAAAACTAGATTGCTCTGGACCTTACAAAAAGGGCAAAAATATCACTTTCATTTCCTTATAATTTTCCTATCACTGAGCAGACACTAATACCCATTTCACACTAGCAGAAAATATTACAACTTTTAACAATTATTAACAAGTTGTAACAAGTTTGATATTCCGAGATTTTTGGTTCGTTTCACACATGCACTTTCAAACCATGAGAAATCTCGGGAAAACTTGCTCACCATTGTTGTTATAGGCAATCAGTGCGACAAGCATCATAATGATTCGCTGTCGGCGTATTTTACGAAGCCTCGTGATTGTTTCTACATCAGACGTGAAATTTAGCGAGATTTCTTTTGATTTTAGGTCTAGGCCTATTAACAAATGGTAGTAATGTTGATACGTTTTCCATCGCTGCCGCCATTCGTCCGAACTAAACAAAAAAAAAACACAGTCCGCGAAAAGGTCAAAATATGGACATGACGCATGCGCAACAACAACTCGGAAGATTTTGGGGAAAAAACAGGCCTCGCGATGGTCTGTTCTTGTTCCGAGATAACTCAGGGGACCCCTGTGAAATCTAGGAAAGTTTTACAAGGATATGATTTGCTTCCACACTCATCCAAACCTGGTTACAACTTGTTACAAGTTGTTAATATTTGCAAAATAGCATCAGTGTGAAATGGGTATAATTTGACTATAAGTAAGTAGTGATGTCATCATTTTCATTTGAACAAGTCTTGCACTACAGCTCTGGTTAACACGAATAAAGCCTAGAACAACTGGGTCCTAGGTGAGCCCAAGAAAGGCCATTTTTGCCTTCAAACATTGCCTTCAGCCCTGCAGGCTTCAGGCAATTTTTTCAGAAAATAATGGTTTCTTCAGCCTCTTCCTCAGAACTTAACTATAATTGCATTTATGTGAACTTTTGATCATTGAGTTTCTGATACCTTAATATTTTGTGCCATTGTTACTTTTTTTTTTATAATTACATTAAATATCTTATTGTATAATTGTATGTTTAAAATTTTGTTAAAAAGTATTTTAAATGTATGCTTAAATACTTTTTTTTGATATTTGAATTTTGTTATGGCTGAGTGTCTTAAAATCCTTGGCCCTTGGTTGTTAGGCTGAGTCAAATCAACCAAGTTTTTTTCACTTTAAAGCAATCCTCAAGCTTCTTTCTGTTTGCTTTTTTTTAAATACCCCTGGAAATAAAATAGAACAATTATAAATGTAGATAACTTGGTCACCGGTACATAACAATGGCTTGGTGCTGCTACTCAAAACATTTTGTTTAATTACTCACAAAATGTATTGAAGCAGTTTATTGGTGATCCGCTCCGCTAGCGGATCACCTCTTGTTATTGTCAGAGATCTTTTTTTTTTAATTCTAGGTTCTCCCCATTTCTTGTTAGCACGATATCTAAAAATTGGCACGAGATTCATACATGCACGCTTCAACAAACATTTAGCCTGGCTTGGAATAGTCACAATAAAGTTTTAAAAGTGCGCAGTTATGCGTGACGTCATCTACGCGCAATTTTGCGTTTTTACATTATCGATCATATCAGCCTATTACCAATTGCCATTTCGAAATCGTATTAAGTGAGCAATAACTTCAGGTCAATGTTAAATGTAATGTACCCTAATTTTACGCGTGCACGTCATAATGCGCGCGTACGCGTGTTTCAAAATTTTAAAATGCTCGAAATCACATTTAGATTAAATTAGAGCACGTTTCAGGCAATTTTGAGCATTTCAAAATTTTTTTTAATTTACCACTACGCGTGCGCATGTTCACGTATGAAAGCTAGAAATTAATTTTTTTGTCACATTTTGGGTACCAGACATTGTTTTGACAATTTTCCAATCTTTTCAATCACTCCTATGGCCAATAACAATGCCGTACGCACGCATCAAACATAGTGACCTTTGTGCGCATTTGTGCCGATATACAGTGAAATTTTGCTAAAATCAGGCCTAATTTTAAACAGTTACAGCTCTTTAGGATGAAAGGTGACCCCCAATTTTTATTACATATTCTGAAAGCACATGAGTTGTAAATATGAATTTATAGATCATAATGGCTGATCGGACATTATGACGTCATCATATTGCCATCTGAATTCAACGAAACTGATTTTATCGATGACGTCATTTTTGAAAATACGCATTTGTGCGTATCTCGCTTATCCTTGGTCAATTGTCTCCCAACTTTGAGTATGTTTATAGCTGAGACAATTCTCTTTCATATTTGTTATATTTTCCTTACATGTTGATGACGTCATCATGGTCAAAAAAATGTTTTTTTTCTGACCTCCCCCCCCCCCCCCTCATCTTTCTTTCCTGAAAACGTTGATGGGCCCATATCATCTTAACCATTCATCATTTCTAAATCATATTAGGTGAGCATAAACTTCAGGTCAAGGTTGAATGTTATGTACCTTAATTTTTCCGTTCGCACTTTTCAGCGTGTGCATCAACATTTATGTATGCATAAAACCATGAATATTTTTTAATCAGTTATAGCTCCTTAGGATGAAAGGTGACCCCCAATTTTTATTACATATTCTGAAAGCACATAAGTTGTAAATATGATTTTATAGTTCATAATGGCTGATCGGACATTGTGACGTCATCACATTGGCATCTGAATTCAAAGAAAGTGAATTATAGCTACTGTACAGTATGACGTCATTTTTGAAAATACGCATTTGAGCGTATCTCGCTTATCCTTGATCGATCGTCTTTCAACTTTGAGTATGTTATAGCTGAGACAATTTTCTTTCATATATTTGACTTTTTTTTACCTTTTAATGACATCATCATGGTAAAAAAAATTGTTTTTTTCTGACCCCCCCATATCTTTCTTTCCTCAAAACGTTGATGAGCTCATATCATCTTAACCATTCGTCATTTCTGAATCATATTAAGTGTGCATAATCTTCGGGTCAAGGTTGAATGCCAGGTACCTTAATTTTCCGTTCGCGCGAATTAAATGTGCACGTACGCGTGCATCAACAATTATATATACTTAAAATTATGCCTACTTTTAATCAGTTATAGCTCCTTAGGATGAAAGGTAACCCCTAATTTTTATTACATATTCTAAAAGCACATGAATTGTAGATATGATTTTATAGATCATTATGGCTGATTGGACATTGTGATGTCATCATATTGCTATCTAATTTTAAAGAAAACTGAAATTTTATTTATGACGTCATTTTTTTTCAACTTATTTGAACGTATCTTGCTTCCATCGATTGTCTTCCACCTGTGAGTATGTTATAGCTGAGACAATTCTCTATCAGAAGTGTCCCTTTTTTTTTCTTTTTGATGACATCATCATGGTAAAAAGGAATGCTTTTTTGGAGCCTTCTCATCTTTATTTCTTAAAAGATGTAAACAATTTTAAAATAGAGGGCGGCAGACTGTATTTTGACGCTATCAGACCGATAGTTCGTATACTGTAAAGGGAAAATTCGTGTGGCATTTAATACCAACCAACAGGTGGTTTTAAATTAAACTTGACAAGGTTTAAATTCATGTGCCCTTACCGTCCTCTGGCACGTCGTATAAGGTCATTTTCAGTTTTCCAAAACTTTCTATAATTCCATACGCTCATTTCCTCCACGTACACAGTACGTACTGAAGCTGGAAATTACGTTTCGGTTACATGTTTTGGGTTTGTGACACTGTATTAATATCATTAGCGTGGTAATAAATTTAACTTGACAAGGTTTAAATTCATGTGCCCTTACCGTCCTCGGGCACGTCGTATAAGGTCATTTTCAGTTTTCCAAAACTTTCCATAATTCCATACGCTCATTTCCACATGCACAGTACGTACTGAAGCTTGAAATTACGTTTCGGTTATATGTTTTGGGTTTGTGACACTGTATTAATATCATTAGCGTGCGCACGGATGTTCAGACGTATGTGTACACATTCGTAAGTCATTAAAATGCTCAAAATTACTCTTTTTAAAAACTAAATAGAGCATGTTTTAGTATATAATAATTTTCAATAAGCACCGCTCGTGCTTCGTGATGGTCAAAGTACGGCGGATCACCAAACTCGTCCTCAGTGATGAGTTCAAATTTAGTATTAATTTTTTGTTATTACATTAATATGAGGCTAATGGCAGGAATAAGAGAAAGGTAATATATTTCTAACACTAAGAAAAAATTACTTAACAATAAAAAAAAATCATGCTTGAAATGCTTAGTGTTCCTCAATGATGAAAATATATTTATTAATCTGTGTTATTTATTTTCAGTTAGGTTGGAATGAATCAAGTAAATGTCTCAAAAACATCTGTGTTGATCTTGGGTTGTCCAAGCCGCCCTTGAACGTTTCTGACATTCAGCTATTTTCCAAGTTGGAATCTCAACTACGAACAGTGATTGCACAGGCCCCTGAATGCCAACTTGGAAAACCACTCATGAAATTTTCACTTAATATGAAACAATGGGTAAATAACAATGCATTTATTGTTTTAAAATCCACTGTCTTGAAGGTGTCTCATCAATTATAATTTTTGTGTTAGTTTCAGTAAAGGATTCATTTTCTTGGCTGTTTAATACGATTATTCATCAGGCAGTATGTCTTAATTTTGATGTGTGTATTTGGGAAAAGCGTATAACATGTGGATCATCATTATTTGTACATCCCCATAGGGAGTTTGACAAATTCTCATCTTTACAAACATCTTAATGTGTAAACATGCCAATAATTGACATCAGGCTTTACTCCAGCTTATCTGATTCTGGTCTATTTACCGTTCACCTCCAAAGTAAGACTGGTAATTTAAGTATTCTTTATCAGAGTTATCAGACCTGATTCACACGTACAAAAATCTACCAAAATGTAACAAACTCTTACATTTGCCCAAGCGTGTGAATGCACATCCTTGTAAAACAAATGTAACATCTGTGTAATAGCTCGGTAATCTTTACCGACATCAGCGAGGTCTGTAAAGATTACCGAGATGTAACATGACGATGACTGCGCATGCCCAGGAATTTTAATCGAATCGACCTGGCCTAGCCAGCTGTGTGGCGCGAATTATTTCAAAACACACCAAGCCTAATTTCTAGCCGGCCTAGGATAATTGCTTATTATATGTACTGCAACATTCAGAATGGAGGAATTCTTATTATCCGTGGTTATTGATGAAAAGAGAAGAAAATCAAAGAACAAACATCGTGATTCTAGTGTCGTTAGGATAATCAAACAAAGTCAGAAATTTCGTCGACAGCTTTTTACTATGCAGATGAATTTGATTTCTTTGAACATTTGCTGCAACGGTAAGTAAAGTAGCCTAGCCTAGGCCTACCTTGTTCGATTCTCAGCCGATCATATAATAAATATACTACCTAAAACCCTCCTTTTTTGGACTCCCGTAAACTTAGGATATATATAATGCCTATTTGAATGTGTCTCTCCTGACCTAGGCTAGGCTAGACTGCGTGTGTGTTGCTCACGGACTCGTTGCTCACAACAGGAGTCAACCAAGCATTTCTAATGACTTCTTTACAAGGATTTTACATGGATGGAAATTGTACGTGTGAATACGATCTCAGTAGGAATATCTCGGGAGATATCCCGGTAACAATTTGGTACATTTTGTTACATTTCATTGTACGTGTGAATCGGGTATAACTTGACTTCCAGGGAATTGAGGTTAAGCAAAATACTTCATGTCATATTGTTCAAAAGGCAAAACTTCAGTGGGTGGTCAGTCCATGGTTCCCAAGCCATAAATTCATTCACATTAGTAGCAGATACTACATGAAGACCATCCCATAGTATCACTCGAAATAAGAAGGAATTTGCTCTCAAATTTATCTGGGATGCTAAAATTTAAGTTTAAGCCTATGTCCACGAGTACGCGAGTCAGAATTTAATTTTAAAAGTACTTGCTTGAAATCGGTTTTTTTAAAATACCTGACTCATATTTGGCCTTTATCTTGTTTAATGCTATTAAGCGCTCAACATCTGTCAAAGTATGCATACCCGGAATCATCTTGGTAGCCCTCTGTTGAACTTTCTAAAGGAGATCTTGATTTATGACTGTACTAAAATATTTCAACATAGGGCGAATCGTAGCTTTATGCATTTAAAGAAATCCCACTTTTCCAAGATATTTAAAGACCAGTAAATCATTCCTAATATTCTGTTTGCTCTCCTGCAAACATCAGCTACGTGTAAACTAATATTCAGGCTAGAATCAAAATAGACACCCTAGTCTTTCATATTCAACTTCCAATAGTAAATAGCCTTGACATCTCGTATAGACACCCAATATTTCTTCTTCAGTAGTGAATGATCGTACATTTTTGTTCATTAAAGGGGAGCAGCCATCGTTTAGACCAAACTTAGGCCTGTCAAAGTCCCTATTTCCCCAGTATTAAACCTCCCACTATTAAACCTCCTGCCTGAGAACCAATACTGGCCCTTCAAAAGATTTTGGTCCTGCCGGCGCAAGATACTTAATCTAGTCCTAAGGAAATTTTTGTTGCGTAACAAAGAGCAGACAGCTTTGATTATAAAGATCGCTTATATATTAACCAATTGTTTCTTTATTTCACTTGGGTGTAAATTTTCAACCTTGCTAATTAATTGGAATCTACACATAATGTGCAATAGTTATACAAATATTATCTTGTGATCATATAAATATTCTGTGTTAACAAAATGTAACAATTTTGTAGGAAGAACTGCAGGGAATAAACAATTCACTGATGTTAGAATATCAACTCAGGAGACAAATGTTGCTGAAGCGTTTGGACGTAACTGTACAGTCTTTTTGCTGGTCTGACAAAATTTCAGTAAGTATATCAATGCTCATCTTGATATTAATATAACTAGCAGTTTCTGATAGAAAGTAAAATGCTGCGAGTATGCAATTCATGTAAATACTAATAGATACTTCAGTACATATAAGGGTGTACTGATTTTTAGTTTTAGTATTAAAAGTTGGTAGAAATGTATGATTTGGTGGCTTATAAGAATGGATTTCAAAAATTTTGTTTACAATGCTACAATACAACATAATAATATACTAATAGACATGTTAGTAGTCGATCTTGTTTTATTGTTAACCACAATATGCTTCACCTTATTTAAATATGTAAAAAATTGTTATTCACAATAGCCTTCACAGTATTTAAATCTGTTTTAACAGAAAAATATTTAAAACTTTTAAATATTTTCTCAATATTTAAAACTTGTTTTAAAAAAGTGGCTAAATGAAGAACATGCCTCACTGAACTTAAATATTTTTTTTTTAAATGGTTTATACATATCGTGCTCCTTAGTATTAAACTCTTTAAATAAAATAATGCTTTATCTACAAAATGCTTTTCAATTTTTTATGTAAATGTTTTATCCACAATATACTTTTCAGTATTAAATTTAAATAAATGCTTTTTAATATTTAAACTTGTTTAAACACTACAGTATTTAAACCGGTTTCGAAATAGTATCTTCATCTGGTAAATGACCTAATATCAGATCATTTCATCATCGGCCGATGACGTGCACCCTCTGTTGGTATTTGAGGTATTTTCCGTGGGGTCCTCTGTTCCGTGGGTTGGTGTAGAAGGTCATCGTAATTATGTGATAGCTTGTAGGCTTCTTATCTCCATTTATGTAAACGAAAACATGCAACACCATTAAGCTGTAAACTGACAATGACCTGGATTGTATGCAACCACCAAAAACCTACAAACAAAAGTATATGTGTAAATTAACATAAGATTGAAGCACAACATTTGTTACCAAATTAACACATAAAAGCTGTTTTACTAACATATATATTCAATATAATTATCGATTACTATTATTTTATGAGATATTTTATTAGATGTTGATTTATTAGTAAGATATTTGGATATCAATATACACCTACCTCCAAATATTACGTTAGGCCTAGCCTCAGATAGAAGAGACTATCAAGGCCTTCAGCCTAATTAATTATAAGCCCAACCATAACTAGCCTCAAATACTCATAAACAGGACACAATCACACTCTTCTAGAAACATCACTAATATGATGACCATAATCAACAGCATTAATTAGGCAATACGGACACGTAAGTATTTGAAAATACAGTACTTACCAAATCAATTTCACAGGACACATGTGAAACTGACAAACTAACTATATACATGTGCAACCAACAATCTGCAAACAAAAGTACATGATTGTGTAAATTAATGTAAGATTGAAGCGCAATATTTGTTACCAAATTCACACATAAAATCTGTTTTACTAACATATATATTCAATATAATTACAGATTACTATTATTTTATTCGATATTTTATTAGATGTTGATTTATTAATAAGATATTTGGAGATAAAAATCTACACCTACCTCCTAAGTATAATCATAGAAAAAACTATTTATCGCCACAAAATTACAATATGGCATCTATGATGAGCCTGTGGCCACGTACTGTACACACATCAAAATAATCTGGCAATTTCTAATTAATATCAAGTATAAAAATAACACTGTTCGTTTAGACACCTAAGCCTAGATCTACCCTAGGTAGAGAAGCTAATGGAGTACTTAATATTAGGTTAGACCTAGGCCTAGTCTCAAATTTGAAAGACTAGCCTAGCCTGCGAAGTTCCGCCTAGGCCCCTAGGCCTAATTAAATTATAAAAAAGGACAACCATAGCTGCACTAAAAATCTCCTGAAATAAATTCTTTTTTTGGATAGATAGATATGGATGAGGGTGTAAGGGTCATTCCGTGCCAACTCAACAAATTTTCAGAAAGTAGTGCTGGGTAAAGTCTCAGATTTTCTTGAAACTCGGATATAATGTGCACCAACATGTCTAATGAACAAACCCAAAATTTGACTTGCCAATTCCAAGTCGTTTAAAAGTTACAGCCATTTGAAATGTTTGTGTCATACTCCTTTCTAGCTCTCAATTATGACATATTTGTAAAGTTGCATTTTCAAAACAAAAAAATTCAAGAATTTTCACTTATCATTTTAGGGGGTATTCATAGGTCAAAAGGTCATTTGGAACAAAATATACACAAAAATGCCTCATTTCATGGTGACCCTTCACCTTGTGGGAAGGTACCCTTGTCGTTAAAACTCGCACCATGAATTAATTTATATATGATGATCATATGCTCCAAATATCAGTTTGGTGTCTTGATACCTTCATGTTTAAAAAACAATTTGTAAAATGGTATATTTTTCAATTTGTCGCAATATCAGTGCCTAGAAAACTTATAATTCTAAAACAACTTTTTGTTAAAGTAAAAATTACACTAATTGAATACACCTGGAATAATATGCAAGGTAAAAGAACTTTTGTATACTGATCTAAATTATGGAATAAACTCCCGGATCATACTAAAACAAACTTTAAATCTATAACACTAATTAATTAATTTAAGCATTCTATTTCAAATCCTCAATAATACCATCTTAATTTAACCTGATTTTCTCTTACCTTGCATATCCATATTTATTACTTAAATTTTTTATTTTTGTAAGTTTGTTTCAATTTTTCTTTTTTAAAATCTATTTTAATTTGTAGTTATCTATCTTTTTTGGTTAACATGTGTATATCTGCTTTTAAAATGTTGTAGTTAAGAACTGAACCACTTTTGAAACCAGTACTATGTATTGAAAGTGTATATTCAGTATAAAGAAAGAATAAATAAAATAAAATAAATATGTGCTTATTTCAGGCATGCAGGTCATTAAGGGATACAGTGTTTGATTAGTAAGATATTGTCCCCCTACTAATGGCCCAAGGGCAAGAATTGCGCAATAAAATTGTGTTAGTATTGGTTTTAAATGAGGATAATATTATCCGTGTACTGTCTAGAGCCATGAAACTTTTCATTCTAGGACAACTTTTTGTGTTGATTTTTTTAGATTATGCAGTCTGTTAAAGGGATAAATTGTTTAATTAGTAAGATATTTTGCCCCAAGTGCAAGAATGGCGCAATAAAATTGTGTTACCATTGATTTCAAATGAGCATGATATTATCCATGTACTGTCTAGACAGCCATGAAACCCTTCCCTTCTAGGAAAACTTTTTGTGCTGATTTTAGTTATGCAGTCTGTGAAAGGAATGCATTGTTTAATTAGTAAGATATTTTCCATAAAATGGCCCAAGTGCAAGAATTGCGCAATAACATTGTGCGACTATACAGTATATTGATATATTTCAAATGAGCATAACAAACAGTGTACTGTTTAGAACCATGAAACCTCACATTCTAGTACTCATTTGATGCTTATTTAATTCATGCAGTCTGTTGTTGGAAATCAATAGTAACACAATTGCTCAATTCTTGCACTTGGGCCATTTTTGGATTGGAAAAGATCCCCCCTCCCCATTACCAAAGCTTGTTACGGGCCTGACCTAGTAGAATGGTAATTTTTGGCCGTTTGGGCAATTCAATGCCAGAGAAAAAAAAATTCTAAGATATAAAACTTTGTGTTTTATATCTAATTTTGTATTAAATTTAAGCTTAATAGAGCCCAGTATTGAATCCCCAGCATGCAGGCCAATTCCAACCCACCAAAAATTTCCATCCAGCCTGTGTGACACTGCTAACAGTAAACCATTTTCCAGCAGATTTCAGTACTTAGGTCCTATAGCTCCGGTATTCAACCCCCGGCCTGTAGGCCAATACTGGCCTGCCAAAGAATTTTATCCAGCCCGCAAAACAATAAATTATCTTCCGGCCCATTTTCAGTACTTCCCAAAAAAGTTTTTCTGTTAATATAAACACGACCACCTACTCTGGCATTGTTAATGAGAGTCGGCTCTTTCTGAGTGATATAGCTCACTGTATCTAGTGGCGTAGAGTAGTCCTAGTGCTATGAGAAGTGGAGACTGGTAGTAAGGATAAGGATTAAGTGGGGCGCTGATATGATGTCTAACCATTGGCGGATCCAGGGAGCAGGCTCCGGGCATGTCATTCTGTTGAAAACACTGCTTTGAAAACATTTTTTTATTCTAAAAGTGCCATTTCTGGGAATCTAGGTCTTGGAAACACAATACCAAACACCAAAATTTTAGAAGTAACCGGGATTGTTGATATGTATTCAATGTTAAGGGCTCATTGGACTGGTCACGTGTGTAGGCAGGACGCAACAAGGATCCCCAAAAACATTCTGTATGGGCAAATTGCAGAATCACCTCGTCCCTGTGGTAGACCAAAGCTCCGTTTTAAGGATATGCTGAAACATGATCTTGCTGCTTTTGACATACCTATATCAACATGGGAGGACATCGCACAAGACAGAGCAGAATGGCACAATGAAATTTCAAACGGAAAACACATATCCGCACAAAATTATTTACATTTCCGTAATAAAAGAAGGGAACGTCAGCATCAAACTACAAGTACTGGTACCGGTAATTGTTAAGGGCATGCTATTTCTGCCTTGGGAACAGAACAAAGCCACCCTGCAGAGTTCACCAATTCAATTCACTCATAATCACTAGAAGAAATGATGTTTCTAACATTAAATCATCGAAATCGACGTTTACAGCCAAGGAGGAGAGGTGTATTTCTTTAATTTGCTTACCTCAGCCCCAACATTGGGTAATTTCTGACACTGGCATTTGTTTGTTTTTACTATAAATAGTATATTTTCAGTGGATTTTTTTGTAGTGGTAAGGTAGGACAACCTGATGTGCTCTTTTTTATCCCCACCCTTACCCAACTACTGCATTTTCTCATTTTTATAAAACAATTAGGCCTACCATAGTTCATGTTTGAAACCAAGGCTAATAGGATCCAGCAGGAGCATGTTATGTGTGTAAGCCCTATACTGCCTTACTGTATTATGTTTACTAATGAAGTATCCACATGGGATTTGTCTATCAGGAAATGTGTGGTGTAATTTTTTTAATGATTTTTTGTACAGTAATAAGGTACTTGAGATGACACATGACCCATCGTGCACCTCAACTGGATTTACCCTTTCTGCCATCTTCAACTGCAAAAAATATGAACACTGAGCCTGGCAAAATTTTACTAGTTCTTATAAAAAAAAGTCCAAATATATTAAAACTAAAGCGTTTGCTAAGAGTTTAAGGGGAAGATTTCGAATAAAACTTCTTAATCTACGGATAACACCAATACGTTGGCAATTTTGGAACAAAAATTCTAAACATGTTTATCCCACGTAAAAGAAAAGTATCAAAAGTTAAAAAATATCTATATCTACAATGTTACCGTTAATTTACAGTGAAATATTGCAAAAATTTGAAAGGTTAAGTTTGGAACTAAATAACATGAATTTGGTTTTCTTAACATTAAATGTTTACTTGTTATTTTAAACCATTTTGATATGTTGGTAACATTCTTATCAATGATAGATTGTAATATTATTAGGATCAGAGGCAGAACAAAAAACATTTTTGTCATCAGCAAAAATTTGAATTCGCTGGTATTGTATATATGCTGTATAATATATGTATGTGTAAACTACCGAAAAGGCTCGAATAAGCACCGAAAAAAATCATGTTTGGTGCCGCGCTTATTCAAGAGCTGCATTTATTCGAGAGCGGCACTTATTCAAGCATTTATGGTAGATGTTTTCGGTCCTTGTTTTTCACTCTTCTGGAGTAGGCTCCTAATCGCAATAGCGTGATGTTTGCCTCAATATTGACAATGGGCCTATACATTTTGTTGCTTCAAAAATCAAAAATATATAATATGTATGTGTAATCAAAAATACATTGTCACATCTACGAGTCTTGAAATGGGTGGGGGGGTTGCTGTTGGGAGGTGCAAAGGTGCAGTGGAAATGGGTCTGATTAAGTGAGGAGGTTCTAGCTCACAAATTAAGGTGATTTTTTTTACTAATGAGCACGATTTTTTTGCTTCGAACATTTTCAATGAGGGAGGGAAGGGGTAGCGAGCATTTTTGTTGCCAGCCTCCCTCCAGGTACGCCATCACACATACGTTCTAGAGACCGAGAACTAGCCGGAATTTTTTTCGTTTCGTAAAGTAAAGTAAATCCTTGCCTTGCCAATCCACTAGGCCCATAAAGGCTGGAGCTTATCCCAAGATTCTGTAGCATGAAGTGGATGAGAGGGTGGGACTCTGTGCATCACAGGTTACGCCCAGCAGTTTGCTGGTACCATTGATTGCTGATTAGACTGAAGGACACAAGCGAAATGCACATAGGTGTAGTGAAGATTAAAACCCTGACCTCAAGGTTCAGAAACCAAACTATTTCCAGTGCACGAAACCACTTCCACATACTCTAATTGTAACTCACCCTAAAAATAAAACAAATGATCAATAGGCAAGAGTTTTAATTAGAAATTTTAAAATAATCAAGTCCCCACATTGAAAGTAGTCCCTACCCCACTCTAAAAAACACTATATCAAGCAGTAAACTAACACTCTGTTGGAGCCTATTTTTTGCATTTTACAACAGACTATCACATAACTTTTTGTCTAGCTGTTTACATAAAATTTAAGTTGAGTTGCTTCCTAAGGCTTGAAGCCATGTTGAAGCAACTCGAATGGAGTGTGCTAGAAATATAAGTGATGTTTTTTTTTTTTATTGATTTGACAGGGTAAGGAGGATAAATTTGCCAAAGCTTATCAACCTAAAAGGGCCCTTTTGAAAGCACAGAGTGAAACATCTTTAAGCAACCTGTTGGCAGCACGAGAAGGTAAGGTGTGAAATAAGAATTTGTCATAATCGCATCTTGCTAGTGCCGCTATAGCATTACCCTCGCATGTCAGTATTGTTATTATTTGTTGTTTTGTTATAACGGCATTTTCCTGTTTTAGGAGATCAATATTTTTATGTCGAGTGTGTTTTTTTTTGTTTTTTTTTTGTTTTCTTCAAAACTTAACAGTGAATGGATTCGTGAGATCATTAATGATGTTTTTCTTATCTTTATGGTATTTGTGTAATATTTTAGTATTATAAATTTATTATATAAAGACGAGTTTCCATAGAGGCCTGTATATACTGTAATTCAATAGTAAAACCAGTTTATTTCCTTAATAGAATAGTAAATACAGTCTAATTATTGCACTGAAAATGGTTTTATTCTTCGTCTTGCCCACTTTTTTAATAACCTTTCTCATAATTTTACGTTAATCGATAGTTTTCACCAGAGCCTTAGTTCATTCAAAACCAGCTTATCGCAATTTTTACTTCATAATGCCAAGTGATTTTTATTTTCTGGGTGGGTTAATTCCTTAATCCTTTGTTCCTTGGTCTTTTTCTTTGTTTTTGATTGTTTTAGTGGGGCGGATATGTGACATTTTTTGGTCAAGACATGAACTTCTGGAAAGGCCTTCCAGGCCTCATCAGTGCAGCTAGGGTATAGACCCAAACGAAACGTTCGACCAGCTTGGGTAGGGCCCAAACTAGTCCCACGACCACTAATGATTACAGAGCCAAACCAAGGCAATATATATACACAGCCCAGGTGTGAATGCAAATAGTGGAATACAAGCTATGTGGCTCAGTTCTAGTAGATACAGAGAATATTTTGTTATTCTTAACGCGTCCTACAAAATTCTTACGAGACAGCACTAGTCCGTGAATTTGTGAACAAGATCGGAGATCTAAAGATGCAATCTCTACCGTGCATCAGTGGCGGCCCGCTGGATCACAATGGAGATTCTTTAATAATATATAAATTTTAAAAGGCAAATGGGAAAAACCCATAAAACAGCAAGCGGCCACATAATGCAAAACTATTAAAAATTAAAACGGAACAGTAGAGAAAATCCGATCAGAATGACAAAATAAACTAAGCATCCACTGGAAGGAATCCCAATATCTGCAATA
>NW_022705529.1:124055-124661 GCF_011630105.1 Anneissia japonica
ATTAAAAGGCAAAATACTGAAAAACAACAATGCTGTGGGAAACAAGTAAACAGCCAGAAATAGAACCCGCTTTCGGACAACACTAATCCTTCCTCAGTGGCGAGTGAGTGAGGGTTGAAAAAGCCAGATAGTATGAAGTGAGAATTTCATGCAAGCATGATTGGAAACAATAGGCTAGGTGAGATTAGAATAAACAGCCTCAACAAATAAACAGGAAGGCCAAAACTAAACTTTAGAGGCATATCACAACAATGCTGTGGGGATCTCGGTAGAGATACAAAAATGATAAGCAACAGCTAAAAAGTAAACGTAAGTAAACAGCCAGAAATAGTGTCTTCTATGGTCAAGAGATGGAAAATTGTTAGCCAGCAGAACACATCGGATGTTGTCAATGGAGTGGCCAGGGAACCCCTTGCTCTTGCTACTGACGGACTGTTTGTGGTTATTAAACCGGAGTCTAAATTTAGTTCCAGTTTCGCCAATATAAGAGCCATGATCACAGATATTGCACATGAGGAGATATATAACGTTCGAAGAGTCACAGGTGAGGGGAGGGGGATTGATAGAAGAACAGGTGTGTGGGAGCCTAACAACGCTGTCGGTGAC
>NW_022705529.1:125809-126058 GCF_011630105.1 Anneissia japonica
TCCCCTTTATAAATGCCCTTTCATCCCCTGAAAGTGCCTAAAAGCCTCAAAATTCGCGCGCATTTCTTGTTAACATGGCCCAATTTCCTCTAAAAATTGCACATTTTAGGGAGTTTTGATCAATTCCAACGAATTAGAATTAAAAACACCGGGGGACAAGGGGAAAATATCCATCTTTGGAAATCTTTCTCCACTCCTTGACAAATGCATCCTCAGAAAGTGCCTAAAATTCTCAAATTCTTTGCGCGA
>NW_022705529.1:126064-126434 GCF_011630105.1 Anneissia japonica
TCTTTGCGCGCATTTCTTGTTACGGTAGGACAATTTCCTCTATAAATTGCACATTTTAGATAGTTTTCATCAATTCCGACGAAATTAGAATTAAAAACACAAAAATATTTTGCCCGCTTGGCGCGCATTTTTAGGGCTTTTTTTAGTTTTATCCTTTTAGTTATTTAAACACATAATAGTTCCAAACTCAAGAAAGACAAATTTAAGATAGATCATTTTAATCTAAAAGAAGGGCCTGAATGTGTATAGATGGTGAAAGAATATGTTTGTAATAAATACAACCATGATGAAAATGCTTATATTTAGTTTCAAACACACGTGTGTGGCCTATATTATAAATAAGATAAGCCCTATGTCGTATTGTTTTCTA
>NW_022705529.1:126449-136265 GCF_011630105.1 Anneissia japonica
GGTATGGTAAATTACTAACCGGGAAATGAGGATTGTATGTTGTTATTATTATTATTATTAATATTATTATTATTGTTATTGTTATTGTTATTGTTATTATTGTTATTATTATTATTGTTATTAGTATTGTTATTATTATTACTGTTATTATTATTATTATTATTATTATTATTATTATAATTCCAACACAATGGCGTGCATTTCAATTCTTGAGTATGTATTATACTTTCTTATGGAGATTCAAATGTAAAATTTGTAGTAAATTTCTAAAACATAAATAACATTTTTTACCTTCACAGTATTGTCTAAAATTTTTCTGTGGGGTGGGGAAGATTTTTCAAAGATAGATATTTTCTCCTTGTCCCCCAGTGGTTACGCCACCTGTATTTTCATAAGTGAGAAGTTTATTAAATTTAAAAAATTTTTTAAAAATAAACATTTCCAGAAGCCATCAAAGTTAAAAATTTTCAATTCATCATACACACGAGATACTTCAAAGAATAACATGGTATTGTGATATTATTTAGTTATAAGAAGAAATGAAAAATAATGATAATATGGTAGCACATGATACTGGATAAATGATAATTGTTACCTGGAAAATAAAAAACATTTCTAGAAACCACCCAATTGCATAATTAAGAAAAGATATTATGTTTTGCATTTGGAGTACTAAATGTTTATGCCTAGCTAGGTTACACCCAGTCTATAACTTATAATACAAAAAAGAATAAAATAATAGTTGTGATACAAAAACTGTTCTCACAAAAACTGTTCTCACCAGGGTTCTCACCATGCCGGACGGCGCCGGTCAGGCCCGTCCGGCACTCAAGATTTCCGACCGGCACTAACAGGCTGCCGACCGGCACAAACTGGTAGCCTAAGTCTAAACAATCCAACCAGTACATTTGTTTTTTTGGACAAATAATTGCTAGCCTAGCTTAGACAAAATACCTTTATGAAAACATTGTTATGATAATAATGAGTCGAAATCCGGTCTATTTTCTAACATAATTAAACAATTGATGATCTCAACACATCGTTAATTTTCATAAACAATGATCGACAGGGCGAACAAAATACGTAGCAAAGCCTAGTCACGCATCGCTGAATCCAGTACCTGTTGTCAGCCAGCCAGCGAAATCTACACTGCTGATAGCTAATTTATTTACAGATTAAAACAAAAAGAATCATTTAACTACAATAGGCCGCTATTTCTTATACGAATACATAGTAAGAGAGTGTTCCAACATGAATGTTATGCTGTGGTTAATATTTTACCTCTTATTTTATTTTCGACAAAGTGGATTGCAGTGCAAACTGGGTTTCAACAAACTGGGATTCGTAGTTTTTGTTTCATCAAACTGGGGATATGTAGTTTTTGATTCCGCAAACTGGCATTCAGCAAACTGTGTTTTGGTAAAGTGAACTCGAAAATCTTGCAGTCGGCAACCCAATCTAGCCTAGAACTGCCAAGAAGAAGCCGACACGAAAGTCTTCCTGTATGCAAAGCATGCTTTAACGAATAACAACCAAGGCATAGCAATCATTCGTTACAGACGATAACAACCCGGCTTTCTTTCGTATAGGAAAACGTAGCTTCTGTAATCATAAACTGAGTTTGTTGAAACTTTCAGCAAATTTGTCTGAAGAACAAGAATATGTCTCACTACTACTTGGAGTTAAGGGGAAATGTGTAAATCAAGCAAGCAACATGTTCAGTAGAAAGTTTTCCAGAGACAAGATCACTGACATATCATTGCTGCCACCATGTTAGCAGAATCTCGAGCTTCAGATACTTTACCAAATTTAATCGTTAAAGAATGAAAATAAGCAGAGGTAAATGACTGTCAATAAAAACAGTTGATGAAACAGATGGAATGAACAAATTCCTGTGTAAGTCCCAGAATTGTTCATAGGTCTGCCTGTACGATAAATACGAAGACTTTCAGATTGCAGTGATAAAAGCGATACCTGAAGATTATTGCTCAACATAGGGCTACACTGTTAAACAAGGAAAGGAAAAATATGTAGTAAATGAATTGATGCCTTCTTCATACATGAAATTTATGGTAGTTGTCTGAAATACTTTGTGTAGTACACAAAAATAATGAAAACATTTGTAAGGAAGATGGATTTTTTTTAGGATTCTGGTGATATTTTCCAGAAAAGGGCTAATATAAGAGGGCATTTTTACTTACTTTTCCAAAAGTGAGTTAGCTTTCCAACCTAATATATGTTATTTTGGGTTTAAAAAATCAACAGCAGTTATTACATTCATGTTGTGTAAATTAAACAAATTTATTTAGAGTATTAAAGCTGCTCTTAAGTTGTTCTTTAATTTTGGCGGCCATTTTAAAAAGCGCCCTCAATTGACTCCCGAAATCTTCACATTAATAACTTTAGCTAGTTATACTTTACTCCTATCATTACATATTCAAAAGTTGGTCAAACCTACTGATTATTTTACCCATATATATGTAGTTTATTAGATTTTGGCGGCCATTTTTTAAAAAGCGCCCTCAAGTGAAAGTTCTCAGATTACACCCCTTTTACCTCACATATTCTGATTCCCCATAACAAACTGGTATAGAAAAAAACCATATGGGAATTTCTACCTCTGCAAGTGGCACCTATCTCAATTAGAGCCTGGTCTATATAATCACCCATCCAATTCAGAAATCGAAAATTTCAACTCTTCAGTACCGTTGGGGATAAGCAAAAGAAAGGAAAGAGATATATGTGAAGTGTTGTCTTTTTAAATGTGAAAAAGAAAATTTACATGCCCCCGACTACCACTGATACTGTACTATGTGTGGCTGTTTAAAGTGTGATGTAAAGTGTCATGTATGGCCTAGCCAAGATAGCTTAATATTTTCTGAATAAGAATATGGCATTAGTCATTTATCATTTATATAATATATAATACTGTATTTAACTTTTTAAATGTGATTGAATGATTGGAAAATTATACACAAAGAAGTAAAGAACATTACCACAAAATCTTTATTGAAGGAATATCAGTTGTATACTGGCTATTGCTTTGCTTTTGAAGACAAAACATACATATTTTCAAGTGTCTTCAACTTTGATGTTTGTTATGTGCCATTTTACAAACTCTAATTTTCTTTCTTTCTTTTCCCCTGTTTTTTATTTCCATGTACATTATTTGTGTGGGGTTTTTTCTACTGCTTTCTTTTCTGTTTCAACCAATTAACCTGGTCTTGCATAGAGACAAATGTAATATTTGCTATACAAGTGTACAGCTATTGAACATATATTAAGTCCATGGGTTTCATTTGACTTCTTATATATGATTTGTTTGTTTAGGTAGTCAGATGTTGAATACTGTTTCAGTTTATTAGAGCAACATGGACGGGGCAGCTTAAGCAAACAAATCACTGTACCTTTTTCAAGTCAGCTGCCCCATGTATACTCGCGTATAAGACAATGGCTTAAAATAGCAAATCACGATTGAAAAACAGGGGGTCGTCTTACATGTGAATATCCTACTGCAATGAAGATAAATGTTAGCATGAATGAACACAATTTTAAATAATTTCAAAGATGATTTTGATGAACATAATAAAAGCCCATGAAATGGTATTATTTTTGAAGGTTAGACCTACATTTGGCTCCGTTTTTAGCCAACTAGATGCAGTATCAAGACTGTAAAAAGCAGCAAAAAGTATGAATTCCAAAGGTGAAATGAGATCGTTTTGTACGCCCCACATACAAAAATCTTCTCAAACTCTGAAGTTGTCTTATACGCAGGTCGCCTTATACATTAGTATATGTAGTGTGCTTCTTTTTGATGCCGGTTGATTTTATGACAATTATTATAGTAGCTGTCAATCAGTTTTGTCTTGATCTTTGAATTATTTACTTTACAGATTTAACAATGCAAGTTAAAACTAGCGATCAACAAGTTAGGATGAATACACAGACTCCAATCAACAAGGTGCTCATGGGAAGGGTATGTATGCAAATCAAAATTAGATGACCGTTAATATATTGAGGGCTTCCAATGATATTACTGTAGTAATATTGGGTATACTGTTTCTTGCCATTTTTGGGTAAATTACCACATAAGTACATTAGAATGTAGCATAAACCTTCTAGGCATTTTGACAGCATGAAAATTAAACAAAATGGTTCGTTTAACAAATTTCTCAATTAAAATAAATATACATATGTATCTAAAACCAAGTCTCTCCGGTCAGTAGTCAAGGAGTTATGGAAAGCCTGTGAAAATATGTTTAAAAAAATAGTGGCATTTGGTATGTTTGGATGTTAAAAGGAGCTGTTGTTTCCCATCTTTACCTTTTCATCACATGTTTTATCATATAATCATGAATCAGTATTACACTATTATTTACTTTTAAGTTGCTATTGGTATTTTATAATTCTCAGGTTCCAGATAGAGGAGGTCGTCCACAAGAGGCTACACCCCCTCCTCCAGAGATGCCTGCATTCAGAAAGCGGCAAGAAGGAGACAGGGTGCAAGGGGGTGAGTAATTTGTAGTGGTGTTTATTTGCTTTTTGAGATTGGATTACTATGTCTCACTAGTTGTGGTACCCTTCCCTTCCATCCTAAGCATTCGTAATTGAGAAAGTTTATAATTTAGAGAGTTTGAATTTTCATGTAGCATCTCGGTGCTGAGTTATGCTGTATAGAGCTAAGCCTTGCAACTTAGTCAAGCTCCCAGGGCAACTTTTTGTCAAAAAAAGGGACTGACTTTTCAATATTTTCTACAACAGAATGATACACTGTACTGTACATAAAGGAACATTATCTGAAGGTAAATTTTGAAGAAAACAATATCATTAAAATGAAAATCAAAATTGATCGTAACATTTTGCAATACCACCACCAGCGAGCCTTGATCTTCCTACTCTTATCTTATCATGTGCTACCTAATTATGATCAGCTCTGATCGGAATAGGTCTGCCTTAAACAATTTTTGTTGCTTTAACGAAAGTTTTATGTAGATTTATTGGTTTAAACATTTTCTTGTCCGATTTAACATTTTTAATTACTGTATTTTCAAGGATTTTTAAATGCAATTTTAAATGTTTTATTAGTTTTGTTTTATTTATACCAGGGAGTTGTTATAGTTACAACAACTCCCTGTTTATACATTTATTCTTTCTTAATTCTGAAATACACTTTCAATACAACGTACTGGTTTCCAAAGCAGTTCAGTTAAATACAAAAAGTAACAAAACATAATTAATAAAAGTACCTTAACCATGGTAAAAATACAAATTTCCATTGTAGAACTTAAGTACACATTGTACATAGAAAGCATAATAGGCCTATAATCAATAAAAGTAACTTGCACTAATGAATGTAAAAACAATTTCATTTCAAAATCAATGTAAACTTATGAACGAAAGAACAGTTAAATATGAAGTAAACATTATGAGATATAAGAAGTAAAATGTAATACAGCACTTCAGTACAGTAAAAGAGAAACTTAATTGTAAACTTCATGTTAGGGTAAAAGAAGATTTATTAAATTATTTAAATTTTATAATTAAATGAAAAATAAGCTGATGTGGCATTTCTGTCAAGTTTTTAGTTACTTTATTTTACTTACTGAAGATGACTGTGTGATACAGCTGAAACATGTTTATTAAATCTTGGTTTATTGCTTTTAAATTTGTAATTGTTTATTATATCCTGTCGATCATTCGGATCTATTATTCATGATTTGAGTTACAACAGTTATGTTAAGACGAATGTAGAAGACTGGAAAAACTTTTTTAAAAATGCAGAAAAGCTGATGCTGATGTTAATTTCTTGAATAATTGTAAAACTTCCAGTGTTTTCCCCAAGTCTATTATTAATATCATTTTTATCCTAAATATTAGTATTATTTTCATTATCAATATTATTATTAATCTATTTGCCTATGTAGGCCCTTTTATTGGTTAGTATATTGACGGCTGTTGACGCTAATTGTATGACGGTTGTTGACAGTAATTAGTATTACTGTACACACATACTAAATACCGTCAATAAATGTCAACAATGCCTGTTGACGGCAAGGTCGTCTATCCGTGGCTGAAAGTGGGGGGGACGAGATGAAAAATAAAGCCTTGGGCCGTAGGCCCAAGCAATGGTTGGGGACCAGGGGGCAAAGCCCCGGAAGCTCTAGCGCATATAGACTTTTAATTGATTTTAAGCAATGCAATTAACATTTATTTCCATACGAAATTTTTAAATTATCCAGTGGCGGATCCAGTAATTTGAAATAGAGCGGGGCCCATAGAGGGACTTTTACAGATAGAGAGTGTAGCTGGACTACCATCTCAGCCCCACCATGGTTGGGGCTGAGGTAAGAAAATTTATGATTATGGCACCTCCATTTGGTCGGAAATGGCAATCTCAGACTGAATTTGAATATAATTTTAATTTTTCTCCACTTTTAAATTTCGAAAAAAAAAAAAAAAAAATAGTGATGGTGGGCCGGCTGGGCCCCTTGAATCTGCCACCGAAATACTCATCATAAAAAGTTTTTAAAATTATCCCTTTTAGTCATAATTATGCCCGCTTATACATTTCGTGCAAACTAACATTCATAAAAATAATGATTTATTATCTACTGATTAGCTTGTAACGTATTCAAAATTCTAACTATGAAAAACAAATAAGATAAACTTAAAACAGACATTAATTTAGTCTTTTTTCATGTACAGTACTTTTAAAGTCAATCAAGAGGTTTTTGCTTTTCTCCTCTTTTTGAATTTCACTTTTGTGTAAGTAATATTGCGATAAATTATTGTGAATGGAAATAATACCGTCTAATTTGCGATCAAACAGGACTAGGGAGATAGGGAGCACACAAAACATTAGTTAGCATTTCACAAACATAAAGGTCATTTACTTAATTTATCATTTTCAGTGTCGGCTCCAGGAAAGCAAATTAGAGGGGGGACAGGGAGGGACTTGCACATTGGAAAAGTAAATCATCTCATCCCCACTATGGTTGGGGCTGAGGAAAGAAAATTTATGATTATGACACCTCTAGATTGCCGGAAATGGCACTCTCTGACCTAAATTCTAATTTTAATTTTCCTTTATTTTTTTTCTATTTTTTAAAAATAATTTTGAAAATATTAGGGCCGGCTCGGCCCCACTTGAATCTGCCACTGATTATTATGGCGTCATTGCGAGACTGCGTCAACGTAACACTGGAGTTTGTAAACTTTTGGTAGGTTTATCACTTAATCGAAATAGGTAGACATCATATCTGTGAAATTAGAAAAAACAGTAATCCTATGTATGTAGATAATATTAAACATTAGTATATACATACGGGTCATAATAATATACAAAAAGAATAAATTGTTTATATTAGAAATTGTGCACTTTTGAGTTTGTAAAAATATTGGCCTAATAAGGATACATGCTTCCAATTTCAACAACGTTCAGTACATTGTTTTCACAATAAATTTAGCCTCTGATAGTCGTTGCCTAGTGGGTTTCTGAGATGGTTACAAAATGTTTAAACAATTGCGTTTTTACTTGGTTTTGGTCCGGAAAATACGTACCGCACTTAGAAAAGTGAACAGACAAAATTCATGAGTCATGCGTAATTGTTGTTCTTTCCATTCGCTTGTAAAAGTGGGGTTTTAATTATTGAAGATTGATGAAAAGTGGGGGGTTGACAATCGATATGATGCCCCCCCCCCCACTTTGGAAAGTGGGCGGGGGGGGGGCGCATCCCCCTGTCCCCACCAATCAATGCCCATGGTTGACGGTATAACAGTACATGCTTGTTGATGGTTGTTGACAGTATATTATAGTATGACCCGAGGTGTTATTGTATGTTGATAATAGCAAAAAAATGGTAGTGTAAGATATTTAGCTGACATGATGGTATGCAATATCATGTGATGTATCTAGTACTATAGTATAGTACATACTCTAAGTATCGAAATGCACGCCATTGTCGGGATTCAATATATTGACATTAATTATGTCATCAGGAATGAATGATGATGACATAATTAATGTCGAAAAATTGAATCCCGACACAATAGCATGCATTGCGATACTTTGAGTATGTATTATACTATCTTATCTGAGATTAATCAGTGGACCTTTCGATGTCTAGTACTGTATGTAGATAATTTACAAAATATGAATTACATCCTAATTATTTCTGTTGCAGGTGGAAGGGGACAACGTGGACGAGGAGGGGCAGGGAAGGTACAAGGTGGTAAGTGGATGCATTTAGCAAGACTGGATTTGAAGTTTGATTCAAATTCTCAATTACTGGATTCTTCTTGTTAATTCAATAATATTTTTCTTGCCCTTCCCAAATAATCGAAGCTTGGAAGAACTTTAAAATTCGAACCTATGATGATGACACTCCTATACAGGTAATTCTTCTCTCAGCCTCTTGTACAATTCTTTGTTTCTATCTAGACTCGACTACAGCTGCTCTGTCTACCATTGAATTTTTATTTAACAGTGTTAACGGCTAATTCCCTTCAATATCATATATGATATACGACAGTATTTCTAGCCGTATTGCCAGATTTATCTGGCCGAACGCCCTCTTGAGGCAGCGAGACTCAGGTCTCGCTGCCTAGGACTAGGTCCCTAGGCTAGGAGAGGTCCGGAGATGCCAGCACTTTAGGACTAGGCCTAGGCCTAGCCAAGTACGCTAGGCGAATGGCGCTAGGCTAGGCTTAGGTTTGGTCAGCTCCCTGGTCTGCCCTAGACCTAGCAAAAATACAAATTTTAACATGTTAATTTTGTGTGTATGTGTTTTCGGCCAACTGATTTAGATGGATTCTAGCTGATCTAGCTAGCCTATCTTACCTAGGCCTACCTGTCCTTCAAGCACTAAGCCTAGCCTAGCCTAATTAAATTAGCCAAGCCCTTGCCCGGGAAGTATGGAATAGTTAGTGGTTGCCTATTTGGCTAGGGCCTATCGTAGGCCATAAGTTCTATACAGTGGCGTAGAAAAGTTTTTTTCATTGGGGGATGAAAAACTGCCCCTCCCCTGATGGTTTTTACCGGGCTGACCAAGCCGTCGTACCGGGCTGGGTAATAAGAGAAAAGAAAGAGGGGAGAGGGAGGGAAAGAGAAAGAAGAAAAAAAGAAAAGGAAAGAAAAAGAGAAGAGAAAAATAAAGACAAGAATAAAAAGGAAGATATCATAATGACCAGACTCACAACACCCTGCAACCAATTGTCATAACTCCTTTGATCTATGCTGCCAGATGGCTTAAAGGGGAAGTGCGGGGATGAGACAAGTGGCCATATATTGCTTATTTAACCTTTCCTGAGTTCGGGAAAAATACTTAAAAAATTCAAAACGTTGAGATGTAACGATAATTAGAGAAATAAAACATGATGTGATGAGACGGAAAAATCAGGTGAAAACGAGGCTGATCACTTTTTTCAGTAGCTTGGTAGCATTTTCTAACCAACTCATTAATATTCAAGACCAGTCTGTCAATTTTGGCGAGCAGCTGATCGAAAAATCGTCCCGACGATCGAGCAACTGGCCTAGACAATACATAACAGTTACAGTGCGAAGTTTTTTTGATCGTTTACGTACGCAGTTACAGAGAGACGGTTTAGTCAACGTAAATTCAATCATGGAGGAATAATTCAATTGAATTAATAAACGTATATCAGTCCGATGACTTGTTTGTTTATAATTAGGCCTAGGATTAGCACAGTCAGTGTCTCCCCAGCAGCAATAGCGCACTCCTGACCAGGACACTGCTCCAGTCCCGCAGCAGGTGAGTTCGCACGCAGCCTTATCCAGCTGACGGTAAAGTTAGTAGG
>NW_022705529.1:136343-137006 GCF_011630105.1 Anneissia japonica
GTGCTATAACACTACAGTATATCATCAGAGCCAACACCAATTCCTGTAACAATAAGATTATTATTGATATACTGTAGGCCTAGAAGCTAGGTTACACAACAATAACACCCCATTAAATAATAACATGATGCATATGTTACTCCAAACCTAACTTTCAGCTGTTGTTGAAATGTGGAATTCAAATAAAATATATAACAGTATACATATTTTTTTGTAGGACAAAATATGTGATATGCTGAAACATAACACTCTGGCCACATAGGTATTTGCTCATCTCATCACTGTTCAGCCAGACTACATGAAACAAATATATTGGAATGGTAAAAAAATATCATCATGGTGTGTCAGTTTTATTAAGAGCAACAATAATACCGAAAGGTCCACTGATTAATCTCAGATAAGAAAGTATAATACATACTCCAAGTATTGAAATACACGCCATTGTGTTGGTGATGATGACATAATTAATGTCGAAATATTGAATCCCAACACGATGGCGTGTATTTCAATACTTGGAGTATGTATTATACTTTCTCAACAATAATACATTACACACTAGCAGACAGGAAGGCTTCAATCAAGTAATTAAAAAATCTGAAAATACTGTCAATTGATGAATGTCTTTCCAGATTAGTATACAGTATCTCAGTATGGTATGTTATT
>NW_022705529.1:137113-139475 GCF_011630105.1 Anneissia japonica
TCCCATCTGTGTGGACATGATGAAATGGACATATCCAATCCATGGTTAGCAGAAGGTGGTGATGCTCAGAGCTCTGCAGC
Organism: Anneissia japonica; assembly: GCF_011630105.1. Lineage (NCBI taxonomy): Eukaryota > Metazoa > Echinodermata > Crinoidea > Comatulida > Comatulidae > Anneissia > Anneissia japonica. Next base: position 137,194 of record NW_022705529.1, read on the forward strand.
AAGTGATTGAGCCCAAAATATTTCAAAAGAATTAAATTAAAATGATTTCATCTAGTGATTTTTTTTTTCTGAAGATATACTGAAATGCCACACACTTAAGTTTTTGTATTTTGTGCATCTGGTTTATATTGCATGCCAAATTTATAATAAATAAATAAATACTGTACCAGTATTACTGTACCTGTTTCATTTGCAAAATATCTTTAATATTATTAAATAATAATAGTGTAGTTTTATATAGCGCACAAATCCATCTAATGTAAGATGCTCAGGGCACTTATAATGTGGACTAGGAACTCGATCAATGACTTTCTTTGCCCCTAAGGGTCCCTTCGTGTCTGTGCTACCCGGTAACCCGGTACAAGCAACTATCGTCGTTCACCACCAAAATGGTATAATCCCATTCAATAGTAATCCTTTTGAAGCAAATATGTGACCCAGATTTAGAAAACAAATTTTGAGGATTAATTTTGAAATACTGTATGTAATGTGCGAAGTTGATAGTACAGTATGAAAATGTGGCTCAATATACAGTATACAGGAACAACTATTTTAATGTATGGCTTTGTACAGTCTTGTGTAAAGTTATTCTATGAAACTGCTTATTTTTTAATGCCTGGACTTATTGCCTATGTCTCCATGCTGATCAATTTAGTATTGGAATTTAAGAGAAAGCTTCAATTTTTTTGCTGCACATCATTTTTTGTTTAGTATTTTAAAATATATAGTTGAACTTGCCTATGTCATATCAAAAATGCTATTAAAAAAATTGTTCGACCCTAACAAAATTTGACTTGCACTTACTGTAATGGAAAACACAACAATTCGGTATGTATTATTAGTCGTCTTAGGCAAGTTTAATTGCACTGCTCTATTTATCATGTCTGATTGTCTTGTATTATTTACCATAGCCAAAATTTCTTCTTAAATGATGATATTCAACATCCATATTTTTGGTGCTTCACTTAGTTATTGTTGTACATACAGTAAATTCAAGACTACTGGTGTTACTAAATTATAAATATTTTGAAACACAATTATCATCCTTGTACATGGCAAATAATTTATTACAAGTGTATTTTCTCACAGTTAATATAAAATAGTTTTACTGTACACAGAATAAAGCAACATTGAAGCAGTCAGGTATTACAATATATATCACTGCATTTTACACACTATTTATTATCAAAATATTAAATATATGTATGTATAGTTACTGTAGTTTATACCAATGTAAAGAATAGGGAAGAACAAGTTACATTTATATACTGTATTAGCTTAAAATTTTAAAATATGAGATGAGAGTGGGGAAGATACAAATAACATTGTACTGTACTTAACAACAAAATGTTCTTGAAATCAACTTTGCTGGCCTATCCGCATCAATAACAACAATTTCAATTACAGACTAGGTCTGGAAGGTTACACACAACTGACTGGTCCAGATACAAAAGCTCTAGGCCTTTGCTGACAAAATGTCCTGTCATGAGTGATGAGATTGTCAAAAAAAACAGAACACAGTTGTCACACATGAATTGTCAAGAATGAATCTATTACATAAGATCGGTTGCATTAATGAGGATGGACTTATCAGGTATCTTCCATAACAATTTATATATAATTCTTCCAACACAGTTTATTTCATCATCTTCTATAGCATCAAAAAACCCAGGGCAGTCTTCAAAGCTTCTGGGAACTTGTCCCTAATCGCCCACACTGCAAGATGGGATGACCCTTCTGTCAGATTTCTTTAGCCTGTTAAACACCTACCAAATGAAAGCTATCGATATCCAACATGTCGGTATTTCCTGTAAGAAGAGAAGCACAATAAAAAGTTTGAACAGACTAGTTTAAAAAAAATCAGAGTGACACTTCTTACACCATTCAAAAACAATTAGTATTGATATTACAATATCTTTATAAAGGAATTAATCATTCTGGCACTAATCATCAATGATAATTTTTGTTGAAAATATTAACAATCACTGTGAAAAGCCCATATTCAAATGCATTGGAAAGTGGTGTAACATAGCCGCGACCTAATTATTTTGAATAGAATTTATTACTTCATTAATATAATACTTTTTTGTAATATAAAAATAAAAATTAGTTTAAAAATTACAAATGAAGACAAATAATAGACTATCTTGTTCATCAGTCTTTTATAATGTACAGTAATAATAATGCCCCTGTATTTTGTCTTTGACCATCAAAATGGCTGGACATTTGACCCTCTACTAGTTTTTGATCCAGCATGGAACCAACAGGGCCACGCCTAAGGG
>NW_022705529.1:139880-155485 GCF_011630105.1 Anneissia japonica
CACTAGCTCAAAATCCTGTAGCACCAGTTTTTTTTTTGGGACCCAGTTCACGAGCCTCGTTTTCGAATACCGCGCTCCAAAATCGAGTGCCGTCACCGTCATTGTAGTCGCCCATCCCTCAATTTTAAATTAAACATTAATCATTTCATCCCCGCACTTCCCCTTTAACCACTGGGGGACAAGGGGAAAATATCTATCTTTGAGAAATCTTCCCCACCCCTTTATAAATGCCCATTTCATCCCCTGAAAGTGCCTAAAAACCTCAAATTTCGCATTTCAGGGAGAACAGGGGAGTTTTGATCAATTCCAACGAAATTAGAATTAAAAACACCGGGTGACAAGGGCAAAATATCCATCTTTGGAAAATCTTTCCCCACCCTTTTACAAATGCATCCTTTGAAAGTGCCTAAAATTCTCAAATTCTTTGCTCGTATTTCTTGTTACGGTAGAGGCCAATTTCCTCTATAAATTGCACATTTTAGGGAGTTTTCATCAATTCCGACGAAATTAGAATTAAAAACACAAATATTTTGCACGCTTCGCTCGCATTTTTTAGGGCTTAGTCCTAAACTCAAAAAAGACAATTTAAGATAGATCGTTTTAACCTAAAAGAAGGGCCTCAATATATATTGATGGTGAAAGAATATGTTTGTAATAAATAAAACCATGATGAAAATGCTTTAGTTTCAAACACACGTGTGTGGCCTACTGTATATTTTAAATAAGATAAGCCCTATGTCGTATTGTTTTATATACAGTATGAAGAGTGGGGTGGGTATGGTAATTTACTAACCGGGAAAATAAATACCGTACCCACTCTGACCCAAGACCCCTGTTACGCACCTGGTGTTGGAGCCAATGTGTGCCCTTGTGCGGACAGGGGTGTGCCCCCCTCTGAAGCTGGAATTCTTGTTTTTGCAAAATAAATTGATGCAATTTGCTATGTAGGCCTAATCAATAAATTCCTCATCAACCGATATAACCTTAAACATTCTTGGAATTGACATAACATTACTTATGTCGTACACACCCTTGAGTGTGAAATGTGGCTCTCTTTGCAAGCACATCTAACATCTAAGGAAAGAAGAGCTTAGATTGGTACCAGATAAAATAATTTTGTTATCAACATTAATACATTATGCTAATTTTCATCTTTTTAAGTGCATAAGACAGTGCAAATTATTTCTGTGACAGTCTTTGAGTGTGTAAAACTCCATTTTATCCCATACATAGTCAAATAGGGGGGATGATACAATGGACCATTCCCCCCTTGTCAAATATTGGGGGATATATCCTCCCATCCCCCCCGAGATCTACGCCTATGGTTCTATAACATAATCCGTGCAAAATTTAGTTTCAATTCAGTAAGTTACCCTCTGCCCTAGGCAGTGGCATAACGATGGGTTCGGGGGCCCTGTGTATTTATGAAACTGGGGGCCCTTTTTGGGAATTCCATAGTGGGATTTTAAATGTGTATCATTATTCTAAATGTTTTTAACAACGAATAAATGATATAAAATGGATCCTGAAAGTTGAAGCCAGGGAGGGACTTTCGCAGTTGGAGAGTCTATACCATAAAATTGTGAATATGATTTTCTTTTTATTTCCAGTCAAAAAATAATTTTAACAAATTTAGTGGGGCCCCGGGCCGGCAGCTCCAGGCTGGCAGCCCCCCCCCCCTCAACTCTTTATTCCGCCACTGGATATAATATACGATATGTCCTACAGTCGATTTCAGACACACATTATCCTGTTGCCCTTGTGGGGCTGATATAAGAAAATGTATTAAGATTGGTGACGATTTAATTGCGATATAGTCTTGTGCTTGAAACCTTGGGGTTTTGATTGATTTAAAACCTTCTATGACCAATCACATTTCCAATATTTGCAGGTCGTCCTACTCATATCTTAAAAGTATTAGTCGTATACGGAAATTGCTTTCTCAGTCTGATAATGAAAAACTAGTTCATGCATTTATTTCATCTAGATTAGATAACTGTAATTCGTTGCTTGCTGGACTTCCAGCATATAAACTTAAACCACTTATTCGTGTCCAGAATGCGGCTACTAGGCTTGTAACAAGAACACGTAGATACGATCATTTCACTGACGTATACATTGGACTTCATTGGTTACCTATTCCACAAAGGATTGAATTTAATTTGCTAATAATGGTTTATAAATTTCTACATGGTGTAGCACCACAATATTTATCTGAACTAATTGAATGGCACGCTCCAAAACAAAATCTTCGATCAGGATTTCAGATTTTGGCAAAGTAAAATCTGTTAAAAGAACTGCAATCAGATGGTAAATATTCTAAAGTAGTATTTAAAGACCGTGCTTTTGAGAATATTGGTCCTTGGCTTTTCAAAACTTTACCCCTTTATATTAGATATTGTACTACCATTGATGAAGTCCCATTTGAAAACACATTTATTTAAAAATAGATTTAGTGTTTAACTTTTATGTAGGTCAGGTATATTCAACTTTTAGTCAACTTCATGAAACTTTATGTACTGTATATTCTAATCGGCATTGCATTTTAATAGCTCTTTATTTTAAATTTCCAAGACACATGATGTACTGTAGTTTTTTATTGGCATTACATTTATTTTTTAACTTTTTGATGTAAATTTTGTGACAGTTTGGTGGACTTGTCTTTTCTTAGACTTTTATTTCAATGTAGATTTTTGATGCGTTAAATAGTATCGTGATTTTGTGATGATTATTGGTTTCAATCATTTATATTTGTTTTTAATGTATATTTCTTATGTATGTGTTTAAAGTGCATGTAGGCCTATGTATATTTTAAAATTCTGTACAACGCCGGTGAACATTTTTAATGGATATTGTTTTGCGCTTTATTAGTTATTATTATTATTATTAGGCCTACGTGTCCTAATATTGCAGAACATCTTATACACTGTATTGTACATTACATAGGCCTACTCGTAGCTGTCAGGAAGCATTTTGCAAGTAGTCCTGGGCTATGGTTTTCCCTGGCCATTGTAGTAAGAGCCAGGAAAGGTGGGGGAGGGGTGGTGTGGTTGTGCACTAAAATATGTAGTTGTTAAATTGACCTGCTACCCTGTCACGGATACAGGATTTTAAAGTTAGTGTGATCTGAGAGCATATCCACCCAAATTCTACCCAAGCTCCATCTCATAAAATTGGTGGGGTTTTGACTGAGACACTGAAATTTGATAATTAATATGGAACTTCTGGCTGCCTGGAAGCAGCTGAAAAACCTGTTGAGTACCCCTCTTCATCCTTCTGGACGTCATTGGCAGACGAAATTTAAACAGCTATGGGGTTAGTTAATACCCACCTCAGCCAAACCTTGTTAGGGGCTAAGGTGTGTACATTTTGAAAATATGGCACCTCTAGGCAGTGACCTTGGTTCAAGAGTCCAGTCGAGGCCCTTGACACACAAGTTGACTGATCAGGCTAAAAGCTTTATAACAGTTAACATAATATTATAATTATGCGCCAGAAAATAATTTTGGGCCAGAAAAATGTTGTTTATAAAACGGTTTTATTACAATTGATTTTTATTTTACTTAAGTAACATAGTGCCCTGTTGGATGACATTTTGGTATTTCCCAATCTAGTTTTTGGGGCAAAACTATTAATTATCATTATTATTTAAATACAGATACTAATAACTGTAAAGCTACTTTGTCTTAAAAATAGGCCTAAATATAGGATTATATATGGGAGTAATGCCTGTATAAAGACCTAAAAACTTGATCGGAGCATGCTTTTGTTATGTTTACAGCCAAAAAGACCAAAGAGATCCCTATAGCTGACTTAGTCGCAGGGGCAAGGGTGTGTGTGTGTATAATGTTTATGAGGAAACCTGCAATATGAAGATTTGTATCCTGTATTGTCAGTACTAATAACACACAGGTCTGGCCAAGCATGCATGATATAACTGGGTTCAACAGACATTCCAATCCCTAAACATGAATAGTAAAATTAAGTAATGAAGCATGCCGTGGAGGAGGTAAAATGGCACATAATGTACTTCACCTACTACATAATAAGATTAACTAGTCCATAATTATTTTATATTATCTTAAGATAATTTACCGAATATTTTCTTTTTGGTTAAATTCTTTGAGCCTACAATGTAAGGCAATGTAAACAGCTTAAAAAAAAAAAACAACTGTCATTAGACACTAAACAGAAAACATCTGTACTAAGTCATTTGATTCAGTTTTATTTATCTTTCAGTAAAACATCAATCATGAAACAAAAGTCAGTATACCATGTTCTAATTACTATGCTTAGTAGCAAATTTTGCCATGTCAATTCTGATGTAACTTTATATTGTACAATATATTGTACTCCTTAACTATGGTTGCTTACAGGATAGATTGATTGAATATATTTGGTATGCTCTGACTTTCATTGACTGAATATGTGATATTTAAAAACAAGCCATGCGGAAATTCTAAGCAGCTGAAAGTATGATACAATAAGCCCGAATGAGAATTATCCTAGATACCAAAATAGGCGAAACATTGAAAAACTTTGGCATTCCAATGAACTGTAGCAAAATTAAGGTTTATATAGAAGATTCTGACTAAAAAATGCTATAAAATAAAATGGAGAAACTGTACAGGCCTAATACTATATTTTTCTTTCGTTTTAGCCAGGATATGCACTGCATACCTCGCTTGCCTTGACGGTCCGCCACTGATGTAAACATAATGGTTAATGGTTGGATATTTATATCGCTCAAAATTCTAGTCATCACATGTTAATAAACAGTCATGATGAATATTCATGCAAAAGCTGTTCAGCACCCTGTTTCGAAATAGATATACTGTACATCACTGCATAGTTTAATACACAGATATCACTTAATTTACTTTTTGATATTCATTGCACACTGGTTTTAATAGCTCAAATCTTATTCTTTACACTAGGAAATATTTCTGGATGCTCATCAAGAAGCACTGCACCGTATTCTTGCCTATAACAACAAAAATAAACAAATTATTTAGTTATGCTTGTTGATCAATTGACAGAAATTAAGCAGGGTTGTACTGCACCTCACACCTAGGGCAAAACTCTTATACCATGTACAATTTTGTGTGCTTCGACCATGGAAATATAAATATGTGGCATAAATATCAGTATGTGAAAAAAGCATATCCAATTTTTTTTTTAAATTGCCCTTATTAACTAGTTTCCACGTCATGAATTTAACACGGCTGCCATAGAAGAGTATACTCCCCCACTGGGTGTTGCTGAGGGCGCCAGGACGGGTATACTTGTAAAAATTGAGGTAACATTCTAACGTTTATAACTTCTTTGTTAAAATTGTAGAACACAGACTCAACGGCTGGTAGATCAGGGAAGATACACCTAGACAATAACATACAAATGATGTATGTATGTTTGTTGTGTTATGTTGCCAGCAGTACGCTCGAGCGGTACAAGTGGGGGCGCCCTTTGAACTTATACCAGCCCATGCAAGAAGCAGACGTGATAACTTGCACTTGGCATAGTTATTAAAACAATCTATCACAGTGCACACAGTACACAGGAAAGAACCTTAAAAAAAAGTCTGGCAGTCAACGTGTTAATAGTAAAAATAGGCTGTGTTTAGGCGTATACTAAAAAACCTGTGTAATCTTGCATCTTGGGGATAAAATTGCGAGCAATTTGGATGAGTTATTAAAACAGTAAAAACATTTTGCAATTGTTGTTCGACCTATTGCAAGGTCAAATTAGGCCAAATAAAAAAATAATTATTGTGTTGGCCGAGGGTCAGCATTTTAGTTTGTTTTTTTTTTTACTATAACAAAAAATATTTTTTTAGTAAGCTAAAAAGGCTAGAATGGTCCTATCTTGAGATGGTAGATGATGTACTGACATTGTTATGCAATTGTTTTTAAAATGGTCTTTGTTGTATTTTCTATTTTTTAGGTATAAACATGTTATTGGTTTAAAAGAAATTTTTTTTTAATTAAAAAATAAAAACTTTTCCTACCGACCTACCCTTTTTTTTTATTTTCCAAAAACATGGCCAACACAACAATTTTTTTTCTTGGTCTTATAATGATTTTGTGATCTGTGTCACTATTTTTGCACCAGTACCGTAAATCTTAATATCAGACATGATAAAATACAGAATAACAATAATTATTAATGAACATGATATAGGCCTATATGAAACAAGTTTAAATGACATCTTACATTTACAAATAACCAAAGACTGATGATACAAAATAATAGCTTTTCTTATTAAAGAGCTGAAATCTGGAATAACCTAAACAATATAAATTTTGCAACACCTAATATTTATACCTATAGGAGTTATAAATTACTAATAGCATTAATTATTCTAAACCGTTCTACAGTATATTGTCATGACATCACTTTTTAGTATTTATAATTTTAAATTGACTTTTATTTGTACAGTATATGTATTTTAGTTTGAGTTTTGATTTTTAAGTTTCTTCATTCTTCATTCACTGTAATTATGTTCCACCTCTGATGTGAAGATAATTTTGGAACAGACCTATGTGAGATATTACATCCTGTGATGTGTTTAAACTATTGTGTTTGGACAGAATATTTATGTAGAAAAATGATGAAAGTATAATATTTAAATAGTTTAGCTTATTAACAGCCACTACTCAGCATTAAATCCAATATCAAATTTTAAATATCATTGTGATTGTAGAAAACGCTATGGCTTTACCAAGAGCTTAAAGATTCGAATAAGATCATTAGTCCCTCCTCATTAATTGGAATTAAGTTTTAAGACAAGGCTTGAGAAGGTTTTCGTGGCAAACTGCATTAATAAATGCACACCATCTGGCTTGTGCTACAAATCTCAGTTGATGGTATTATTTTTGTTCTGAAAAGAACAGTTTGATTATAATGTCCCAACATTTCTGTTAGTAAATGCTAACCGTTCAGATAGGCACAATATATAAAAATTAAAGTTGTATACTAAAATAAAAGTAGGCCATAGTGCATATCCAACATGGGCAAAGCCAGATAGGGCCTAGGCCATATGTGTGTGTTAGTGGTGCTGATAACAGCTGTGCATTCAAACCTTAAGCTTCAGTTTTAACTAAGCAGGAATTCCATTTTGCTCAAACGTATATACAGTATAGGCCTATGCATTTACAGTCTTTTCTCTTACCATTTTTACATTTCCAGTATACATAACACTTATTCAGAAACAACGTCCTATTTAGAAACCACGACAGCCAAGTAATTTCCCTCGCAATGTATTTTCCCCGTTGACAAGTTCTTGTGATTGCTCAGTACGAATGAACCATATGACTGACTTTTAATTGCTGCATAATTACTGAAACAAAAAGTGGGTTCTACTCTAATTTAATATAAAAATGAGGCATTTTCATTAAAATAAAACCCTTATGAAAAGATCAGTTAAGTTACATACGAATTGATAAAATGGATGTGTTATCTTTAGGTGTTAGCGAGCCTTCAAAAATTAGTCCATTTTAGAAATTTTCCTTATACAAATTTGAGTAATGCCACCACTTGTATTTAGGGACCCAGTTTGCAGCGCTCGTTCTGCACTACTGTGCTCCAAACACTTGTGAAATTCCTTTCAGTAATTAACTAATCATAATGAAGGATCTATATAGGGAGAAATTTCAAACCCAGAGCTTCCCTTTAATTATTTCTACTGTAGCTTCACTAAGCCAGGACTTGAGATAATTTGTACACAAATGCACGGACACGGGTGGAAAACTTAAAACCATTCACTATCATAAACACTATCAGTCAAGCATTCCATCAGAATTATTAAAAAAATAATATTTTCTGACTTACCACTGTTGATTTTAACATGCACTGTTTTGGCATCAAACACTGGTATCAAATCTGCACCACTTATTTTCACCAGTCTATTGACTTCAAGCTAAAAAAGAGTTAATTATCATTATCATATTACATCATTATTACTTAGTGAACAGATCGACAGAAAAAGAAAGCTAATGTTTTTTTTTTAGTAGTTATTGCAAATAGTTCTGTTCTAAATTAACTTTTATAATACTCCATAAGCAATGTGATCTTAAAATTTGGTGGGTGTAATACCCAGGGGGGGCTCACTCTTGAATATTTCTATATGGGGAGGTGCCGCATTTACGGGTATATTCTCAAGGACATGGTAGCACAATTGTAGGAAATATGGGGGGAGTTGCAGAATTTATGGGGTATACTTGTGAGGACGAAATTAGAATTACAAACACCGGGGGACAAGGAAAAATATCCATCCTTGGAAAGTTTTTCCCCACCACTTGACAAATGCATCCTCTGAAAGTGCCTAAAATTCTTTGCTCGCATTTCTTGTTACGGTAGGCCAATTTCCTCTATAAATTGCACATTTTAGGGAGTTTTCATCAATTCCGACGAAATTAGAATTAAAAACACAAAAATATTTTGCGCGCTTCGCTCGCATTTTTAGGCCTTTTTTAGGTTTATCCTTTTAAGTTATTTAAACACATAAGCCTAATAATAGTCCCAAACTCAAGAAAGACAAATTTAAGATAGATCGTTTTAACCAAAAAGAAGGGCCTCAATATGTATTGATGGTGAAAGAATATGTTTGTAATAAATAAAACCATGATGAAAATGCTTATATTTAGTTTCAAACACATGTGTGTGGCCTATATTATAAGTAAGATAAGCCCTATGTCGTATTGATTTTTATATGGGGAGTGGGGTGGGTAAATTACTAACCGGGAAAATAAATACCCAAGACCCTGTTACGCGCCTGGTGTTGGCGCCAATGTGTGCCCTTGTGCGGACAGGGGATGTGGCCCCCCCCCCTCCTCTGAAGCTGGAATTCTTGTTTTTGCAAAATAAATTGATGCAATTTGCTAATTACAGGCCTAATCAATAAATTCCTCATCAACCGATATAAACTTAACTTGGAATTGACATAACATACTGATGTTGTACACACCCTTGAGTGTGAAATGTGGCTCTCTTTGGAAGCACATCTAACATCTAAGGAAAGAAGAGCTTAGATTGGTACCAGATAAAATAATTTTGTTATCAACTTTAATACATTATGCTAATTTTCATCTTTGTAAGAGCTTAAGACAGTGCAAATTATTTCTGTGACAGTCTTTTGAAGTGTGTAAAACTCCATTTAATCTCATACATAGTCAAAATATTGGGGGGATGATACAATGGACCATCCCCCCCCCCTTGTCAAATATTGGGGGGATGTATCCCCCCCCATCCCCCGGGATCTACGCCTATGTTGACAGGGGGTCTGACTCAAGGGGCCGACATTCTATTTCTAATTTTAACTGATAGCCATGCTTTTAAGTGTGTTTTTCTACAGCTTTGTTGTCTTCCAATATTTTTCCTTTTAATTTGTACACAAATGAAGCTCCTTCCTTTCAAATGCACAGTATGCTGTACTTTTGTAACACAGAGATATGGTTTGGAATGCAGAAAATGACCCGAAACGTTTAAATTATCTGAATAGTGATATTGAGAATTTTGAAATTTTAAAATACGCATCACGTTGTGTGCTTGTACAGTAATGGCACACGAAATTAAATATTGTCGTGTTTTTGTTAGTTATTAATGCCACACGAATTTTCCTTTCATATAACCTATACTGTTAAAGTCCCATAGCGTCGAAATAGTCTGCCGCCCTCTCTGTTCTATTTTTACATCTTTTAAGAATGAGAGATAAGAATGCTCTAAAAATTCATTCTTTTTGACCATGCTAACGTGATCAAAATGAAAAATAAAGGGACACGTCTGAAAGAGAATTGATTTAGCTATAACATACTCACAGGTGGGAGACAATCAATCAAGAATAAGCGAGATACGTTCAAACGAGTATAAACATAATGGCATCATAAATAAAAATTCAGTTTTTTAATTCAAATGGCAATATGATGACGTCACAATGTTCGATCAGCCATTATGAAGTAAAAAATCGTATCTACAACTCATGTGCTTTCAGATTATGTAATAAAAATTGGGGGTCACCTTTCATCCAAGGAGCTATAACTGATTAAAAATATTCATGGTTTTATGCATATATAAATGTTGACGCACGCGTATGTGCATGCTAAAAAGCGTGAACGGAAAATTAAGGTGCATAACATTCAACCTTGACCTGAAGCTTATGCTCACCTAATATGATTCAGAAATGACGAATGGTTATGATTATATGGGCTCATCAACGTTTTGAGGAAAGAAAGAGGTGGGGGGGTCAGAAAAAACAATTTTTTTGACCATGATGACATCATCAAAATGTAAAAAGAAGTCAATTATATGAAAGAGAATTGTCTCAGCTATAACATACTCAAAGTTAGAAGATGATTGATCAAGGATAAGCGAGATACGCTCAAATTCGTATTTTCAAAAATGATGTCATAGCTATAATTCACTTTCTTTGAATTCAGATGCCAATATGATGACGTCACAATGTCCGATCAGCCATTATGATCTATAAAATCATATTTACAACTTATGTGCTTTCAGAATATGTAATGAAAATGGGGGGTCACCTTTCAACCTAAGGAGCTATAACTTATTAAAAATAGGTCTGATTTTAGCATAATTTCACTGTATAGCGGCACAAATACGCGCAAAGATACCTATGTTTGATGCGCACGTACGGTATTGCTATTGGCCAAAAGATGACTGAAAAGAATGAAAATTTGTGAAAACAATGTCAGGAACCCAAAATATGTAAAAAAAAAAACCTAATTTGTAGCTTTCTTACGTACTGCGCAATTAAAAGTGCGCGTGCGTAGTGGAAAATTATGAAAAATTTTCAAATGCTCAAAATGGCTTGAAACATGCTCTAATTTAGTTAAAAAGTGATTTCGAGTATTTTGAAATTTTGACGCACCCGTGCGCGTGCATTATGAAGCGCACATGTAAAATTAGGGTACAGTACATTCAACATTAACCCGAAGTTAATGCTCACTTAATACGATTTCGAAATGGCAATTGGTTAGGCTGATATGATCGATAATGTAAAAACGCAAAATTCCACGTAGATGACGTCACGCATGACTGATCGCGTTGAAAAGCTTAGCATGACTATTCCAGACCAAGCCAAATGTTCGTTGACAGCGATTGTGCGTAACTCGTGGCATTTTTTGAGATCGTGCGAACAGAAAAGGGGAGAAAGAAAGAAGAATAAGAAAAAAAAGAAGATGATGATGATGATCCTGACAATAACAAGAGGTGATCCGCTAGTGTAGCGGATCACCAGTGACAGAATTACACAAACTAAAGGGGGTGGGGTTCGTTTATATATTCGTAATGATATCTCTTACAATGTAAGGCAGGATCTTTACAATGACTAGAAACTCTCTGGATAGATATTCTTCTACCTAAAACTAATACCTAACTACCTAATCAACAGCGTCTTTTTTTCTAAATTAGAAGACGATTTTAATATCTCTAAAAGCTTACAAGATCAGGAAATTATCTTTATGGGCGATTTCATTGTTGATGTGGCAAGTACATCATCCAATAATAACTGGGTTAAACAATTTGCGATATTTTAAATCTCACCCAACTTATTAATGATTATACTAGGGTCACAACAGTCATTGATCTTATATTTGCATCAGATCCAGGTAAAATATCTCTATTCGGTGTCTTGTCCTTGGGAGTGAGTGATCACTTCTTGACCCAATGTAGTAGAAATTAGTTAAAAGTCAAATTGAAAAACAAGAAATTACGATTAGATCTATCTATCTATAAAGGGATATTCAGCTGAAAAACTTAATTCTAAACTTATTGAAATCAATTGGACCGATGTACTAAATGCTACTGATTTTAATATTGCCTGGTGCAAATTTAAGACGAAATTTTTAACACTAATTAATCTAAAAAGTGTAAGGACTAAGCCATGATCTGAGCCATGGTTGACTACTGAAATTAGAGATCTTATAATTCAAAGAGATAAACAGTTTTCTTACACAATTTAAAAAACTTAGAAACACTGTACGTTACAAAATTAAAAAAGCAAAATCGGACTATTTTTCTGACCAACTTAGTGAAAATAAAAACAACCCCAAAAAACCTTTAAAACTTTACAAATTCTTGGTGCTGGTAATTAGTAACTTTTTTTTTTAATGTAATCCCTCAATTTTATATAACAAAGAATCCGTGGCTGATTATTTAAATTCTTTTTTTGTTAATACTGCAAATAAATTACAAAATACGTTGCCAAACCAACCTGGAAATTTTAATGAAAGTCATGGAAAAGAATTCTACAAAAAAAAAAAAAAAAGATGTAAAACCTGGTGATCTTGTATTAAGGGAAGCTGATGAAGATCAAGTTCTTGATGTCATTAACAAACTTAATGTTAACAAAGGAGATGGATTAGATTCCTTACCTGCTAGGTTTGTTAAACATTGTGCTAAGAGTATTATTCAGCCACTCACATCCATTATTAATTTATCTATTAGAACTGGATGTATTCCTAAAGACTGGAAATGTGCCCGGGTTATACCCATCTATAAGAAAAATGATAAGTTAGATGCTGGGAATTATCGGCCTATATCTATACTATCTGGAATTTCTAAAATTGTTGAACGAATTATATATGATCAATTAACTGATAAAAATCTCCTTTACGATTTCCAGTCGGGCTTTAGGCCATCGTTCTCTACTGACACTCGCTTGATTCATCTGTCTGATGAATATACGGTGAATATACTGGTATGTTAGTCTTGGATTTTAAAAAGCGTTTGATATTCTTTTGCATAAATTAAGAGCTATAGGGTTATCTGATATCTTTATTGTATGGATGCAATCATATCTGGGAAAGATGTCAAGTCGTTGACATAACAGTACTACATCTCCTATGCTAGAAACGAAGTGTGGTGTGCCACAGGGCTCAATACTTGGGCCTCTTCTATTTCTAGTTTATGTCAATGACATGCCATCCTCCGTAGAATGCAAATTATTATTGTATGATGATGCAGCGTTAATGGTATCAAGTAATGTAAAACATATTGAGACTCAATTAAATGAAGAACTAAAATAAATAAAATAAATAAATGGCTTATTGATAATAAACTAACGCTACATTTAGACTAAACTGAATGCATATTATATGGAACACAGAAATATGTGAAATATAAAGACAATCAAAACTGGACATTACCTTTAATAATTGCAAGATAAATGCCAGAACTTGTATTAAGTACCTGGGTCTTGATCTTGATCAGCACCTTAGTGGTAAATCCACTGGTACGAAAGTTTTAGGTAAGGTACACGGTAGACTTAAATTTCTTTTCAGAAATAGAAAAAAACTAACATATAAATCACTCAAATTGCTTGGGTCTTCACTTATACAATGGTACTATGACTATGGGTGCTGTACGTGGTTCTCTTCGCTTACTCAAAAACTAAAAACTCCAAACATCCCAAAATACGGATATAGTGATGTGTTTTGGGACTCATGTTGGTTATAATAAATATGTAAAATTAAATTGGCTACCTGTTTTATCTAGAGTTGCTGAACGTAAATTTTTTAAATTATAAATGGCATATCACCTGTATATTTAAATATTGGTATTGAGTTTACAAACCTATTTCATAATAATAATAATAGATTTTCTACTTCTAGAATGTCAATTTATCAACAAAAATCTGGTACACATAGTAGATTCTCATTCATCGATACCACTATTGATGAATGTAATAAATAATACATAATACATTTAAAAAACTCATTAATTACCACTATTTATCTGAACTTCATAGTATATAGTTTAATTTTTATGATGTCAATTTTGAATCTGACCTGATGTTTTGGAAATGTATATTTATTTTATTGTTTCCTTTTTGTTCTATTATTATTCTGTAATTTTAGTATTTTCTCATTTAGAGACCACAGTGAAAATAAGTTGCTCTTTGTACTTTTCTGTGTTTTTATCCTTGAATGTTTTTACTTCTTTTTACTTCAGAATGAATAAATAAATAAAAAATGAAAGGGCTAATATAAGGGGAAATTTTTACTTACATTTCCAAAAGTGAGTTAGATTACCATCCTAAAATATGTTATTTTGGGTTTAAAAAGAGCAGATATTACATTCATGTTTTGTAAATTAAACAAATTTATTTAGGGTATTGAAGCTGATGTTAAGTTGTTCTTTAACCTTCACATTAATAACTTTAGCTAGTTATACTTTACTCTTACAATTACAAATTCAAAAGTTGGTCAAACCTACCTCTTCTGTGCTTATTTTACCCATATATATGTAGTTTATTAGATTTTGGCGACCATTTTGAAAAAAGCGCCCTCACGCGAAAGTTTTCAGGATACACCCCTTTTACCTCACATATTCTGATTCCCCATAAAAAACTGGTCTAGAAAATGTATATGAGAATTTCTACCTCTCCAGGTCGCACCTATCTCAATTATAACCTGGTCTAAAACTCGTTTATACAAGGCCCTACTCACTTTGCCGTGCTAATAAGGTGTGTAATGGCATGTTGTATAAACGAGCTCTAAGTGTTTGACTATTTAAGTGATGCAAAAGTACTTTATAACAAAATATGTTATAAATATTTTAAAACTTTTTTATATCAATATATATATATATGCTCTTTTGTAGGCTGGACAGGTGGAGGTGGTCAAAACTGGGATAGTAAGTGGAGTCAAGGAGGGGGTGGATACCAAGGGAAAGTAAGTAGAGATGGAGGTGGTTACCAGGAATTTGGAGGTGGTTATCAAAGAGGCAATGAGGCTGGTTACCAGAGTGGCAGCAGGGATAGTTGCCAAAGAAGCAGCGGGGGAGGGCAACATAGAGGACAGAGCCAGAGAGGAGGGAAAGGCTACCAGGGCGGCAAGGGTGGTGGTAAAAGAGGAGGGTATTGAGGACACAATGAACAATACAGAGTAATTAGAAAGGGTAGCGTATCTGAGCGAGTGTGCCAAAAGATAACACCAAACCTAAGACCCCATAGAAACTCAGACCTTACAAAATTAGTTCTGGTGAGACTGCTCTATAATATCTTCATTCAAAAGCCAACTTTCCCTGTTATGGATTTTCATAAAACACCTTTTCAATTGAACATTTAGAAAGCAAGCAGATAAACAAATGCAATGTTATATGCACATATAGTATTGTGAAAATAACGGTACTTTTGTAAAATACTGAATCCAAATAATAGAGATGTCAGTATACTAAAACTAAATGCCTTTATTTGTTCATCTTTGTTTAATTTACAAACATACTTTTGTTAAATACTGAATTCAAATAATAGAGATGTCAGTATACTAAAACTAAATGCCTTTATTTGTTCATCTTTGTTTAGTTTGCACAGAGATCAAAAGTAAATTGAAATTGTGCTAATGCATAAGGTATTTACTATCAGAATCAGTTATGATGTGTAATATTTCCTCTCATGCCTTAAACAATACAACTATTGTGAAATGGTTTGTTCCATTGTGGTGGGGTTTATTACTACTGGCAGTTTTTTCCCCTATACCCACATTTAATCTTTGGATGCCCAGAACACTTGAACAATCTTAGGCTAAACAAGTAAATGTCATTGACCTTTGAGACTTGGTTGAATTTAAAAAATAAGAAGCAATATA
>NW_022705529.1:155504-170398 GCF_011630105.1 Anneissia japonica
ATGTATATGTATATATATACCTGTAATATTTGCTGAGCATGTACTAATAACTATATATTCAGTGTTCTCTAGGCTGCCCTTCTTTCAATAAATGAACATCATTCCTTTCCAGGCCTAAGCTATGATTACGTATTATTGTTTTTTGAAGCCATTTAAATCCACTTAAAATTGGCAATATCTGAAGTTGTGCGCTCTTAGCTGGCTCTATATGGACAAATTTACCAGTAAAAATTTTTCAATTGGGAGAACACCATATATTATATAGTTAACTATATAATGTAGCCATTCTGCTATTGTATAGCATAGGAAACAGTTCATTTTTATTTATTAGTTTTTTTTTGTCGTGGTCTAGAGATGCCATCAGTAATGGGTGGTTTTGACCAGTTGTGAACATTAAACTGGTATAAAATAAAGCAACTCTTAGAACTTACAATGTGGCATATATTTTTATAGTTGTCTCAGGGTGTGCTGTTGATGTTTTTGAGGTGAAAGAGGTGAAAAAGGCTTCATGTTTATGAAAGGGTTTTAATTTAAACCAAATAACTGATATTATGCCTTTTCCAATCCACCTAAATGATCATGCCAGTACTTGAGGTTTAAAAGTGATGCACTGTTTAATACCATGCACGCTAGACAATGGAAGCAATATGATTGAATACAGTATTTTGCACTTAAAAAGTATTAAAAGAGGGTTTCTTTCGTGCGAGTTGGAAAAAGCGAGTTAAATGTTACAAAATGCGAGTGTTTTTTTTTTTTAAGTGACCCTTGTAACTTTTGACCTATAGGTGAAGAGTATTTTTTTCATGTTTAGAAGGTCCTAATGATCATTCCTTATAAATTCAATACACCCAAGGATATAAAGGGCCAAAGTGATTCATGAGGCTATAAAAGTCTAGCCCATACATATTCACAATAAATTGGCCTAGTTAGTTATATAACCTTTAAAAACACATTATAAAAGTAGTGGTCTACAAAATTAAAGTTAAAGTACTTACAAGATGTTGTAAAATCCTAAATTTGATGTTTTTGTGTTCCTATAATTAATATTATGACCATCAGTTAAAACCAGTTGTAGCCTATAATGGAATGTTGTACAATTTTAGGACACTATACACATGTCTCTTATGGACGTTCACCAGTTGACATTTTCCGTGCAAAAACGGCTGTGATTTACAGCATCAATCGGAATCGCTTTATTTTGGTGACAGATTATATTTGTGCTTTGATTGAACTGTACTACTACAACATTGACCCTGCCGACAGATCAAATTTTTATCATAGTACAGTACTACTTATGTTTAGACAAAGAATATAGGTTGAGGTTTTATGTACAGGTCTACTACCACCACAAACTTAACTTGGCACTGCAAGAGGAAGATTTTGCAATTATGTACCCAAGGATATAAAAGGCCAAAATGATTCATGAGGCTAAAGCCTAGCTCATACATATTCACAATACATTGGCCTAGTTAATTAACTTATACAAAACACATTATAAATAAAGGTATCTACAAAAGTAATAAATTAAAGTAATTACAAGATGTTGTAAAATCCTAAATCTGATGTTTTTGTGTTCTTATATAATATGACCATCAGTTAAAAACATTAGTAGCATATGAGAATGGATTGTTGTACAATGAAATGGGACACTAAGTGTCATGGGACATTCACCAGTTGAAATTTTCCCTGCAAAGAAAACATCAGTGATTTAGAGCATCAATCGGAATGGCTTTATTTTGGTGACAGATTTTATTTGTGCTTTGATTAAACTGAAACTCTTATTTATTTATTTATTTATTTCATTTCATCAAACCAACAGCGAATCATCGCCACTAACAGGCTGGTAAAATATATATAATTTACAGTACAGTATATCAAATACTTATTACATTGACCCGGCCGACCGATCAAATTTACCTTTAGCATAGTACAGAGTATGTTTTTTATAGAGGTTTAAGTTTTAACTATAGGTCTACTAGTACTATTTTTAATATGGCAAATATTCCTGGTAAATTCGAGCTCAATTGAGCTATTTTAAAAATTTGACTCTGATGAACCCTATGTAACCACTGATGCCAGACAAGGGTGTAGGAGGTGTCACTGGTACTTAATGATCAAATTTGATTGAATTCGGTTCAATCGTTTGTCATTAGTAACATTTTGAACCCTTGACCTATGAACTTTGACATATGGGGTAAAGAGTTTTTTTTTGTGTGTCTTTAGAAGGTCCTAAGGATCATTCCTGGAAAATTTGAGCTCAATTGGCCGGGACTATTTTGAAAATTTTACCCCGATGACCCCTATGTAACCCTGATCCCAGACTGAGGTGTAGGAGGTGTCGCCGGTTCTTAATGACGAAATTTGATTGAATTTCGTCCAATGGTTTGGTATTAGTAGCATTTTGAAATGTTACTAGAGAGTACAAAAGAATAACCCTTTAATGACCTTTGACCGTAAATCGCTGAACACCATAAGACCCTACATTATGCGAATACATATGTGCCCAGGACAAGACTGTGCTATGATATTTGTGACCGAATTCATTTTTTGGGAAGTTTTTTACCCAAATGACCCCTTTGTGACCTTTGACCCCAAGCAGTGAACACCCCATGTATGAAAGGTGTCATCGATTATACTGACCAGGTTTGGTTGAAATCGGCACAACCGTTTGGCACTAGTAGCGTTTTGAAATGTTGCCAGAAAAAAGATAAAAATTACCCCTTAATGACCTTTGACCCCTTATCCCTGAACACCCTATAGACCCTGCCTTATGCCAATGTATATGTGCAAAGGACAAGACTGTGCTACGTTATTTGCGAGACAAGTAGTCTTTTATACGATTTTTGGATTTTTTACCCTAATGCCCTTTATGTGACTTTTGACCCCAAGTTGTGAACAACACATAAATGGGAGGTTGCGCCGGTCCTACTGACCAAGTTTTAATTAAATCGGTCCAGTAGTTTGCCACTAGTAGTCTTTTAAAATGTTGCCAGAAAGAAAAAAAGAAAGAAAGAAACTGCTAGGAAACAGAACCCAGTCAGCATGCTGCTGACTGGGTAAAGAAGAAACTGCTAAGAAACAGAACCCAGTCAGCATGCTGCTGACTGGGTAAAAAACTGCTCGGAAACAGAACCCAGTCAGCATGCTGCTGACTGGGTAAAGAAATAATTATTATCATCATCATCATCATCATCATTATTATTATTGGTAGAAAAAGACAAACGTAGATAAATTAAGTGCCTTGGCCAAGGACATAAGCGACTTCCAGTGCGAGAACCCCTGACTGACCTCACTGTTGGGATATAAGTGAACTATAATCGGAGTGAAAATATATAAATTAATAATACGATTAATACGATGAAATGTATGATAAAACAAATGTAACAGATCCAAAAAGAATAGGTCTATAATCAAAACAATCTGACATTATTTAGCAAATGAATATGAAGATGCAAGGCTAAATCATTATTTGCATGTGAATGTTATATTTAGCTTTATTGATGGTTGTTACATCTGTTACGAAATAATTTCGTTAAATATAGCATGAATATAGTATGACAGTTAATGGTGGAAGAATGTTTTAAGGACCTAACCGATAGCCAAAGTCCTTGGACACACACAGTTCTGCGCATATATAAACCTAATCACATCTGGAATCAATCCGCTGCCGCCTAAAACAGATTCCTACCACATTCTAAGGTATACGCTATCCCATCAGACTTAGACCTTTGGAAATAGCACTCTCAGACTTTAAAAAAACGATTTTCGAAGTAGGCCCAGGGACGTAACCAGGATTTTGAAAGGGTGAGAGCCGTTATGCCAGGTGGGCGAATCACCCTGTGAAGTAGCGCACTCTGAACGTTTTTATGGCTGTTTTGAGAGGATAAAGTGAAAATTGCAATAAACGCATCATAACTAATATTAGTAAGCCTAACAATAGTTATATAACAAGTCAAATGCGTTGGATCCAGAAATTCGAAAGAGAGGTGACCCAGAGAGGGACTTACACAGACTAAGAAACCACCCATCTCAGCCCCACCATGGTGGGGGCTGAGTTAAGAAAAGTTATGAGTAGACACTTTCATATAGTAAAATTCATCATCATCAAATCACCATTACATAGTCAAAATAAAGCTTCAACAAATTTCTCATGGTTTGATCAGGGGTCTACTCATCCAGGACAACTTAGGTCTAACTATGGCTAAGCTATAACTATACTTGTGATCAACAAAAATCACAACTTTCTTTTTCGCCTTTAGCACAATTTTCTTCACTTTTTAATATTATTAATATTATTATCAATTATCACCATCATCGTCATCCTTATTATTATTATTATTATTATTATTATTATTATTATTATTATTATTATTATTATTAATACAACTAGGTGGGCTAGTATTATTAAACAAAACTTTAAAGAAGTTTGCAAAAGGAAAAAACCAAACTGAACCGTACATAACGTTTCTGTATCTTAAAAGACTGGCCTGGGATTTATGGATTTATGTGCTATAATAATGTAGTAAAGCCTATTAGGCCTGTATAACGTGTACCGATGGCGGGAACTGATGCATATTTACGTATTTTAGAAGTATTCAATTTGAGTGATCCCAGAAAAGAATTTGTATTGGCTCAAGAACAAGCTTTAAAAGTTTTACACTGTGTACAAAGGTGGTGGGGGAGCTACCGTAACTAGTCTAGTGGCTAACGTCGAAGTACACTGTAAATTTACCAGTTAGCTAACCAGACTAGGGAAAAGATCCAAAAAGAGGCCTAAAAATCAAGTTAGGGGGAGTGGAATATTAGAAGCAGTTAACACAGACAGATATCCTAACCGTCCTGCTCACCCTAAGCCCTGTTGACACTTGATGTTTCACCTTGTATACAAATGGCGGCCATTTTGAAAAATGGCCGCCAAATTTATCTAAAATGTACATATTATTGGAACTAAATTAAGGCTACAGATATGATTTTGGTGTCTAAAGGCAACAAACCAGACATATAAAAACTACTGTCACTAAAGCCAGAATGGAAAATAATTGAAAAATAGGTGTTTATTTGTTTTAAAATAACCGGAAAATATACTTAAATTGTGCATAAAATAAGAATAAGTATATAAACTCACCAAAAGTAGTCGTGTTTGGTATCGTTGGAAAGCTCTTCCGATGCTGAATAATGTATTGCAGATTACATATACCAGAAACGGTTTAGTGTTTCATATATTGTCTCATAAGTTCAATTATGGCATATCATATTTAAGGGGAAGTGCGGGCATGAGACAAGTGGCCATATATTATTTTTATTTTTCCTTTCCTGAGTTCGGGGAAAATATTTCAAAAAAAATCAAAATGTTGAGATGTAACGATAATTATAGAAACAAAACATGATGTGATGAGACAGGAAAATCAGGTGAAAACGAGGCTGATCACTTTCTTCACTAGCTTGGTAGCATTTTCTGTAGCATTTTCTAACCAACTCTTTAATATTCATGACCAGTCTGTCAATTTTTGGCGAGCACCTGATCGAAGAATCGTCCAGAGGATGATCGAGCGACTAGCCTAGACAATACATTATAGTCTATGGGCCAAAACTCTAAACCCCCACCCAGGGGAATTTTTGAAACACATATTTTTGGAAACTTTAACTATAGAGCTACCGAAAGCTGGTTGTCTGCACGTTCGATAGTGGTGGGCGAACCTGTGAGGGCGCTTTTCAAAATGGCTGCTTAAAATCTCAGAAAATTCATTTTGTGTACAAAAAAGGTCACTTAAAGGCTAATTAACTTGACTTCTGAATAGTAGTGATAATAATAAAGTATGATTGCATTAAATTGCACTTAATATGATGTGCCATGAGTTCAAAAAAGAGGGCACTTTTAAAAAATGGCCACCAAATATCAATAAACGTAATATCTTTTAAGTTTATACTTTTGATGACGCAATAAAAAAATTTACCTTGTCCATACCAACGCAATGTTATCTGTAAAACACTTGACATGCAGTGTTAGCTCTAGCTGCTAGTTAATTTTAAATAGTGGTGTTCAGTATAAGTCCATTCAAATTGATATAAAGTTGCAAAAATACGTAATGATTTTGTGAAAAGTATTTTATTAGTTGTTAATGAGATCACCTGTTTCCTCTGCATTAACTATAATATCTGCCAATTAATTCAATCTTCTCCTCCTCCTCTTACTCTGATTCTTCTGGTTCCTCTATAAGTACTTCGACAAGCTCTTGTGGCATACAGTAAGAGCACCTCAATTTTTATCTATTTTTGTATGTCTTTGTATTGTAAAATGTTGTATTTGAGTGGATGATAAATAAATAAATAAATAAAAGCTCACTGAAACTCATGCCAGCCATTGCTGGTTGTGGATCCTACATTCATCTTCAGGGCATTTCTGTAAGGAGGCAGAACTCATCTATTCCATCATAGCTTCAGTGCCTATAGCTTTCCCGGCATGACACTGGACCTCTCTAGGAATTTGTCATGTCGCAAACTGTTGACATCACTCAAAGCAGATCTAGTGCTAAACAAACGCCAAACAAAATGCTCTAAACTCGCATTAAAATGCAGTTTTCTATTACAGTTGACCTCCAAAGAATCATAAATACATCCATAAATTATGGATTCTGTTTAAGGATCTTTAAAGGGGTCATTTCCCTTACGGACAAAGGCACTTCGTGTCGCATCCCCTAAATGCATACACAGCTGGAAGGGCATAACATATCGTTCCCCACATCACTGATGACTCTGTGTACAGTCTGTCATTGCCAACACCTGTTTCAAATAAAATATATGGCTTGTTTCAGTTTCTGTGTTGAAGAAGGATGAAGACCTCTGTGTCCGGAGATCATATAATTATTGTGGAACTTTGTGGTGTGTGTGTGATCCAATGTGTAGGTAATGAAGGATTTGGTATCGCCTTCCTCTTGAGTAGATGACAACTCTTTAACTTCCTCAGTTAATGTTTTCTCACCATCTCTCTACACCAATGCATTTCTTTTCACAGACGAACATCTACACAAAGTCTACACGATTTAAAATAAAGATTAAAATATGCATCAGTTTAGAATTGCCCTTTTTACAAGAATTCCATCAGCCATTGTCAGAAGTTTACTAATGCCTGTACAACTTTGCAAGAGTGTCTTCTTCTCTTTGAATAATTTGTGATGGCTTTAGACTTTGTTTAAGTAACTTCTTTGACTTCCATGTTGGCAAAATCCATTGGCTTGTTGATAGCTAGCTCTGCCTTGTCTTGTTGTGCACCACCTGCAATAGTTCTAGGCCAGATTATCGAAATCAATTTTGCCGAATGCAAGATTGCCGACACCACTTTGCCGAATCCCAGTTTGCCGAGTTTGTCGAAAGTCAATTAAAAGCAGTGAAACATTAGCAGCAGTCGAATACTCTCAATGGAGCACTATCTTACTCTTACCACATAATATATCGGTAGGCCTATATAAAAGACACTTTTTTCATACAGCTGATATACAGAAACTTTTCCTTGATGAGCTTTGCTTGATGCAATTATTACATCATGTTCCTATTTAAGCAATGTTATTATATTATATCTGTCTCTTATACACATCTAGATGTGTATAAGAGACAGATTACAGACAGGGCCCACACTTTGTCGACAAGTATATGAACTCAAGCTGCCTGAGTGTATTTTTTTTTGTCAGTATTTCAGTATTTATTGGAACTCACTTTTAGATCAGTGGCACAAACCTAGCAGGGTGGTGCGTCCATACAATATACAGTACATAAAATGAACAAAATGTAAAACGATCTTACAAGAAAATTAAAGATAAAGAGATTTAAAAAAAAAAAAAACAACTTAATTAACTTAAAAACAAAAAAAAAACAAAAAAAAAACCAAGTCAATTAACTTAATTAACACATTAATATAAATGTAGAATTAAACAATAAGCTTAACGAAGTAAAAAAAAAGAGAAAAAAAAGAATCAAATTCAAATATGCGGTAAGCAGTGTAATTATCGAACAGAGTAGTAATGACACAGTTTGAGAAAGGTATACATTTTATCGGTTACAAGATTCTTTACAGCAAAATAAATAGAATAAAATAAAAGATACACGATGAAATGTAAAACAAATTGAAACATCGGCTCCTCCCACACCTCCCCCCAAACTGTAGATTACCCAAAATTAATTACATGAAGTGAAATTCAAAGTGCAAATCATAACAAAGTTCGCAACAAAAGAAAAAGTTAAAAAAAACAAATGAGATCAAAGAATCAAACACAGAATTTAACAAAGAACAACTTTAGGATATATAAAAAAAACATAAAAAATTTAAAAAAATAAATAAAGTACTTATCTAAGTTTAAAATGTACTGTAAATTGAAACACAAAACCACAATACCGTAGTAAGCAAATTTTCTACAGTATTTTTACATTTAGTAATTATTCTTCAGTTCAAATTTGGGGGGGGGGGGGTTTCTTGTAAAAGTCTGTTCGGGCTTCCCAAGCCTTCTGTAAATATGTTTTGCAGCAGGTGTCAAATATTTTTCCTAAAGTCGGGTTTACATTGTATAAATTATCCAGTAACAGGTGTATTTTCATTTCCGAGCTACCTTCATCGAATGATTTCCAAAAAGAATGAAAATCATGAAGAATTAGGTCAGTTTTAAGGCTTTCAAAACATTCCTCTCTTAATTCATTTAAACTGTTACATTCTAGTATGAAGTGTACTATAGTTTCTTTAGTGTTGTCATTACACAGTTTACATATCCCCGAATTTGTAGGCGACCAGACTTCTTTTCTACCCTCGAGGTTTAGCGTATTCGAGCGCGAGCTTGAAATTTTAGACTGCTTCGTTTAAAGTCGGTTTGGTCAAGAAGATATGGTTCAAGCAGTGGTTTTTCTTTATACATATTATAATGTAGTAATGAGGATTTTGCTTGTGCTCTTTTTTGCCATTCTTTATTGTCGTTGTTTATAATTTCAACTTTTAACTTTAGTGACCAGTTAAAACTCGGTTCATTATGTCTTCCATATTACAATTTTTAAAGGTTTCTCGGACTTGATTTAACCATCCCCATTTCAATTGTCAACCAATTTTATTGCATTAAATAACATTTTTGTCCATCTACTATCATCCATTATCTGTAAGCGATATAGATATTTAACACGCGAGTAATTATGTAATGATTCAATTGACTGCCACCCTAGATCACCGTAGAGTGCTTCCTTGGCAATGTTTCGCGGTGCTTTTAGAATGCTTCTTGCCATTAAATATTGCAAATTTTCAACTTTTGCATTTGCTGCTTTACCGTTACAAAACCAAATCGAACAAGCGTAGTTAATTGTGGGGATTCCAATGGACTTCCATAATAGATCCCCGTAGTATACCCTATTGAAATCATCTTGTTCATTTATGATTGATTTAATGTATGCAATTACGCGATTGCCCTTTTTAACTACTTCATCGATGTGAGAATTGTCAGACATCGTACGTGAGATTATCACACCTAGATATCTGTATTTTTCAGTTTCAGATATGTAACTGTCACCTAACCTCCATTTTTATGTATATTGACTCTTTGTCCGGTAATAAGGATATTAGATTTACTGTAGTTGAAAGACACTTTCCATTGTTTTGAGAACTCTGTAGTGATTTGTAAAAGCGTATTGAGGTCCTTCTCATTTTCACCAATAAGAACAACATCGTCTGCCCAAAAAAGACAGTTAAATGTATTGTTAAATATGTTCACTCCTAAATTCCTATTTTGTAACATTTTACATAATTCAATAATATAAATTGAAAATAAAGTTGGGGAAAGAGAACATCCCTGTTTTACGCCCTCTTCAATGTTAAAGAACTCAGTTTCAATATCACCAAACTTTATTTTACAATTAATATTTTCATATAAGTTTCGTATTATATTAAATAAATTTCCTTTTATCCCAATCGTGTCTAGTACTTTCATGAGACCCTCCCTCCAAACCGTATCAAATGCCTTTCTGAAATCTAAAAAGGCTAGAAAGGTCTTCTTTCCCTCAGCTTGGCGAGTGGCGATTATACTCTTTAAAGTGAAGATATGGTCTTCACATCGCCTATCTCTACGGAATCCCCCTTGTACCTCAGTTAATAAATCATTATTTTCAATGAATTCAGATAAAATTCGGGAAATTATTCTGCTTTAAACTTTTGCAACACAGGAGTTCAAAGTTATACCCCTATAGTTGTCTAAGTTATGTCGGTCGCCTTTTTTAAATATGGGGATGATTGTGCCATTGTTCCAATCATCTGGGATACATTCTAGAAAAGCGAGCCTTTTAAATAGTTTATATTGAAGTGATCATTACTTGACCTCCATTCTTTATCAATTCATTAGTGATTGTGTCTATGCCTGGGCTTTTCTTACAAAGCGAAATCGCATACTTTATGTCATCTCGTGTAAACGCGAGTTTTTCGAGAGTCGAGTCATTAAATTCTGAGTTATCTTTAAGTTGGTAATTATTATTTATAAGTATGTAATCATTTAAGTTCTCATTTTCTGAATTTACGTTCGTTTTGCTTAACGTTTTGAAATAGCTGACAAGTGTTGATTTTATCATTGATACGTCTGATGTTACTTTGTCAGTTCCTGCAATCAAAATCGATATGATATTGTTACTTTGCTTATTCCCTTTCAAAGTTGACCTGAATTCTCGTGATTGGGGTCCAAGCTTGTTATGCTTATGCTTTCTAACTGAGGCCAAGAGTATACAACCCATACTAAACTGTAGTTTTATACAACAATATATTTTATTAATCTTTATGCTTATAATACACTTATTGTTTAGTTTAGAAATTAGTTTTAGTTCTAGAAATTTGTATTAAATAAGGAGTTTGTCTATACACTTTAAGCTCATGTTTTATCGGTACTCATATGCGACGCCATTATGGTGCGCCCTCAACAGTCCAGTTTTTATAGCTCAATATAACGCCCTCTATGTATGATATAAGATGGCTGCGTCCATGACTTTGTTATTGTTTACTCTTGATACCATTACTCTTTATTATATTTTTATGTTAACATTTCTAATGATGTTTTGGCTTTAATTCACTATTATATAATAGGGTTAATTCCCAACATGCATTTATTCTGGTTAATTTATGGTTATTCAGGCATTTGATGTATTAATTATTGTGTTGATAATGAATTAGGTTAGATAGTGCACCCTAATAAAGTGTGCAGAGGCTGTTCAGGCAGACGTGCCGGTAGACGTAATAGTCATAGTCCTCTCAAGGAAACCTTTTTCTTGTTGTAGCTTGTAAGTTTAAATATTTATGTTTATGAATAAGCATGTGTTATAGAATACTGAATTTTTAGTCTATTTCTCATTATGTTATGCTCATTACTTTTATTTTTATGATTTTACAGGACCATACTGTCCTCTTTGTATTATGATAAAATCAATAAAGCCTAGTTCATCCACCGGACCGTATTAAAGCGATTATAGGCTGTTTCTTGGTTGTTTGTCGTTCTGCATCCTTACATTTGGTGTCAGAAGTGGGATTGCGGGTCGAATTTCGCTTGTAATACTTTATATATTGAATATGGCTTCTCCCTGACCCACTCATCATTTTTAAAAGCACTGTGCTGCGTTTTTGTACAATGGTGACAAGAAGATTCGGGAAACTGGGTTTCGGTAAAACAGGTTTCGGCAAACCGGGTGTCGGCAAACTGGGTTTTGGCATCGTGGCTACAAACACGGCAAACCGGGTTTTGCCAAACTATATTTTGACAAACTAATGGGATACCCCTGTAATACACCGAGTTCCTGCTCTGGCTTGCCCTGTGGTGTACCACCTGTAATGCACCGAGTATTACCTGCTGAAACATAATTCCACCATGGGACAATACATGGTGATTGATTGTTCAATTGTGATGTCGACAGGATTCCTGGACATGGGATGTCTGACCTCTTCACATTGAAGCCATTTTTTCCTAAGAGGTCTGCTCGTGGATGTGACTAGGATAGGTTAAGGGATAGCAAATATACGGTGGCATATCTGGTATAGTTCTGGTGACTATAGCTGAAGAACAAGCTACACATTTTGGAAAAGCGCCATAGGTTTCAGATTGCAACTCAGTGATTCAGCTATATTGCTATGTAGGTATATGGCATTCTAAGCACCTGATTGGCTAAAAGTTGTCTAACTGTTTGTACACATACTTGCTACCCTTTTCTGGTTATAAATACACGAAGTGATGAATTTTTTTCCTTCCCTTTTAAAATTAGCATATCCCAAAAAATACTTAATTCCGGTAATAAATTTTAATATTTATATGAATAAACTTTAAAAGTGACAAAAAATAAACCCAGTAACCATTTTGAAAACACATTTTGACATTTTGTTAGTGTTTCCTCCTTATCGATAACTTGACATAGTCTTGATTATTATTAGGTGCCATCAGTTCTAAAAAAAAAAATCAATTTTACCTCTTAAAGTGACTATTTTGTCTACTTATGGGATATTAGCGGCCATTTTGAAAATCGCCCTCAGAGGTTCACCCACCATTACGCAATGTGCAGACAACCTGATTCCGAACCCTCTATGGGTAAGGTTTCCAAAAATAGTTGTCTCGCAAAATCCCCGAGGGGGAGGGGGTTGGTGACAGCCCATAGTCTATGTGTGGTGTGTGTGTCTGTCATCCTAGACTATTAGTGTGAAGTCGTGAGTTTTTGTGACCTTTTACGTACAGTACGCAGTAACAGAGAGAGGGTCAATTCAATCATGGAGGAATAATTCAATTGAATTAATAAACGTATATCAGTCCGATGACTTATTTGTTTATAATTAGGCCTACACCTATGCCTAAGATTAAACCCAGCAGCAGTACGCACTCCAGTTCGGGACACTGCTCCAATCCCGCAGAAGGTGAGTTCGCACGCAGCGTTATCCAGCTGACGGTAAAGTTAGTAGGTTTCTTTCTACTACTAGCCTAGACTTGTCATGCCATGGCGACTTGGTCACACTGTGCCAGTGAATTTTTTTTCATAAATAGACCTATAGGCCCGTAGGCCTACTAATATACTATAGTCCTAGGCCTAGTTATAGGCCTGGTCCTATGAAAAACTGTCTAGGCCTAGGCCTAAATGTCTAAAAACTGCCCTAAATAAAGATGATGTGCAATAACACTACAGTATATCATCAGAGCCAACACCAATTAATGTAAGAATAAGATTATTTTCGAAATACTGTTGGCCTAGAAGCTTAGGCTACTCAACAATAATATAATAATAATATAATTTTATAATAATATAATAATAATATTATAATAATCATATAATAATATTAATATTAATATAAATATAAAGAAAAAATCTCTCAATTTTTTGGGAAACAGTGCTCAATGCCACTGTAAAATCGTGGTAGAGCAAATATAATGTAGACAACGATACGTGTAAGGATTTTATTTTCGACTACTGCAGTTTCATGCAATGTAATCGTCAGGTCTGATTTATTGAGCAGAAAGGATGGTACTGTATATATATATACACGTACGTGTTGTTGAATTTACAGCTGGGAGAAAATGGAACAGGTATATTATAAGTGATGGGCGTGAGGTTTGTAGAAAGTGGGCGTGGAAATTAACAGTTCTTGAGCAAGTATTTGCTGCGGTGACGGCAGGCGGAGATCAACTCTGATCGTTTGTTTAATGTTTTGTTACGGTCGGATGCGATGATGTAATACTTTTCTGTTAGGCATAGGTTGCAGCGTTTAGTGATATTGTTATATGGGGGTGCTCGTTTTATTATGTTATATTTAATGGTGAAGGGGGTGTTGCTTTCTTTCAGTTCCCATATATATTTTGACAGTCTCGTGCTGTTCTGATGCTTGCGATGATTAAAGGAGTGCTTGTGTGTGGTGTATCTGCATTTGAAGGTGTTCTCCATTAATCCAATGTACTGTTTCGTGTCGTTTTGAGTTGTGATTTCGGCTTTGTAGACCACGTTCTGGGTGAGGCAGTTTCCATCCAGCGGGCACTCATTTTTC
The DNA here is from genome assembly GCF_011630105.1 of Anneissia japonica. NCBI lineage: Eukaryota > Metazoa > Echinodermata > Crinoidea > Comatulida > Comatulidae > Anneissia > Anneissia japonica. The sequence continues at coordinate 169,519 of NW_022705529.1, forward strand.
TGTCTGCAGTTGCAATTGCCGTTTACAGGATCAGGTTGTCCGGGATTTAGTATTTTCTTGTTGTGTGAATTTATTATGGTACCCATGTTCTCCATACAGCTGTAGCTAACTTTTACGTTGTTTTTGTTGAATAATTTGTGTAGTGGGTTTGTAAGGGGAAAGTGCTTATGAATAAGGTTCAGGAATGATTTGCCGATGTTGGTGGCAATGTTCTTGCTGAATGGAGGATTGTACCAGATGATGTTTCTCTGTCGTTTCTGCTTTCGTGGATTCTGTGGCCTGTCTCTTATACACATCTAGATGTGTATAAGAGACAGCACATTAAGATCACACAGTGCTCATAATTTCACTAGAACCCCTCCCTTGCTGCGCGCTTTTCAGGGGACACCCCTGTCAAGGGGAAACTTTTCCGTGAAATGAGAACTTTATCTTTTAACGGCAAACCCCTATTAAGTCGACACCCCTATTAAGGGGACGGGGACACTTTCTGAGTGTACCAAATGTCAAATCAATAAATGTTGAACCCTTTATTAAGGAAACACATTTTAATTGTATCACTAATAATTTTTTTATTGTGTCATTACAGAGTTCATTGTACTCGAGACCCCCGAGTACCGCAAAGAGACGTTTAGCTAAATTCAGGACTCGGAAATAGGCGATATATTCAAAACAAAGCTCAGATCTTAAAATACTTTATATACAAAATTATATTCATCTCACAAATCCTGGTTTGCATTCATCTACAATTTGTAGGCTTTCTCTTAAATTAAAAGTAAAATATCTGCTGACTTGGTTAAACTTGCTTATTTTGCTTTATAAGGATATGCTAAGAAATAAGCATGAAGTTTCTTAAATATTTGCTTATTATAGTGCCTTAGTG
>NW_022705529.1:172126-178193 GCF_011630105.1 Anneissia japonica
GTTTAGAATAACAATTTGTTTTGTATATGATATTTTATTTTTTGAATTAAAAACTCAAAAAGTGTTTAACTAGAATAACATAGAATATTTTGTTATCAATTACATGGTACAGCCGACAATGTAACGGAATTACTATACAGTATCATGTAAGTATTGTGCAGTTGTTACTGCGTCAACAAAAACATCAAAACTCTAGGGGGCGCCAGACTAGTATTTTTGGTTATCAGATGATCGTCGCTCGTCTAAATTTACTGCGAAACCGAACCAATAGCTAGTAAATTAATGCAGGCCTATTTTATTTATGTATGTTTCTTTACTTATGTATGCACCATGCATTTTGTATGAGTGCTACTGTATCAAAGTGGATCCAATAATTGATTGATTGATTGATTGGTTGTTTGATTGATTGATTGATTGATTGATTGATTGATTGATTGACCGTGTTTTGACCCAAATTGAGTGGGGACATTAAGCCTACATTGTTTCGTGTGGGAACGAAATGAGCACCCTCTCTTGTTAGCTGTCTCACATTTTTGTGGTTTTCTTTTCGCGCTCCGATAAGACAGCAAATTATTTTTCGTAGAGAGAGAAGCGTTCGAGAATTCTGTAGTGTAATTTAGTTATTTGAGAAAGTTAACACGGTTGTTCTATGAGTATTGAGCAGTTCAACCGGTTAATTGACATTTCGACATTCAGGCTGTCATCTGAGTAGAGTATACCGAGTTGAGTTGAGCTGTAATTTGAATCTTGGATGTCAAAAAGTGTGAGTTTAAGTACTGATTATATGAGTTAAAAGTATTGAGAATTATTTAATTATAATTACGCTAGTCTGTATTATCGCGTTAAAAAGTTTGAGCATCTTGAGTTATGTAGTTTCTTGTATTTTGTATTCGATAGGTTCGAACGACTTGTTGGGACACAATAAACTTTCAGATCAAACATAACAGCTTTTGAGTTTTTGTCAGCTTGAATACCGAAACATTCGAACACTGAAACACCGAGATGGATGATGCGCAGAGGCAAAGGAGGAGAGACGACCGAAGCTTCAAAGCTAAGGCAGAGGAGTTGAAAACATCGATCCAAGCAGACCACCCGCCAGAGTTGTTGAAGGATCTATATAAAGAGTTTGAGGAAACTTTCAAAAATTTGAAAGTGATACATGAGAAAATATTAGACCTGACAGACCAGGATAAAGAAGAAGATGAGGATAAGTGCATGCAACAACGTAGAGAACTCCATAGTGGTATCCGGTTACTTCTTTCAGCAAAGGAGTCTCAGGACGACCAAGAAGGAAGTACGAAAAAATCTGAATTGCATAAAATAGAATTAAAGAAAATGGAGCTACCGAAGTTCACTGGAGATATTAAAACATACACGAGATTTAAGACGGACTCCAAGAAGTTCGTAGAGAAGGCAACTCATCCAGAACAATTGTCATTTAGACTCAGATCCTGCTTAGGAAATGAGGTTAACAAAGTAGTGCAGGCAGCAGAGGACGACTATGAGCAAATGTGGACTTTGTTAGACGAGAAGTATGGCGACAGACACAAGTTGGTAAATGCTCTCATTGGAGATATCTTAAAGCAGAAGCCGTTGAAAGAGGGAGAGGATAGCCAAATAATTCAATTCATCGAACTAATTCCGGCTTGCCACCGCAACCTAAAGCGGATGGCCATCGAGCACGAAATGAACAACGCCCAAGTTATCTCCGAAATCGAGAGTAGATTACCGGAAGAACAGAGGAGAAGGTGGGTCAGGCTGATCCATGAACCACAAGGAAAGGATAAAATGGAGAAAGACGGGAAACTAAAAACTCTCTTAGACTTTCTGGAAGAGAAGAGTAAGAGTCTGAGATACATGATGTCAGGCTTGCAATGGGCTGCACCAAGACCAAAGGTCCACAGCAGCACAGTCAATTTTGTGTCGACAGGGAAAATTCCGGACGAAAGCTGCTTGATACATGAGGATGGTAAACACACAACGCAGGATTCTAGAATGTTCAAGTCTATGACCGTTTATGACAGAATCGAACTAATGAAACAAAAAAGAGCCTGCTTCAGATGTCTAAAAATAGGACATCAAGTGAAATTCTGTAAGTTGGGACGTTGCGGTAAAGAGGGTTGTACTAGGAAACATCACCCATTGATACATTACGCACCGAGAAATGGAGAAGTTGTTATTGCGACGCAACAAAGCAACCCTACGACAATTCCAAACTCATCGGGGAGTGGCAGAATGGCGAATGCAGCACAACAGAATAGTTCTATTACGCATTCTCCATGTATTTTGATGGCCAAAGAGTTACAAACGTGCAGAGGAGAAGGGATCACCGCCATGTTCGATTCTGCTTGTACATCCTCCGCCATCCTATCCGAGGTGGCTGAAAGACTAAAATTAAAAAGGAAGCCGCTAACAATTTCTATCACTAAGTTTAGTGGTGAGACCGAGTGTATCGACACGTACAGTTATATCCTACCATTGAAGACGAGAGAAGCAGACATTAAAATAGAGGTATTTGGTATGCCGCACACCGCACTGCAAGAATGGCAAGTATGTTGGGAGTTGACAAACGTCAAGTAGAACGACCTACTGGGGCAGTAGAATTACTCATTGGGGCTGATAATGCAAATCTGTTCCCGGGTGTTCTAAAGGCTGTAGATGAGCTTGCTTTGTGTGAAGGGCCATTCGGCAAGATGATCTTCGGAAAACACTCCATGTGCAGAAGTGAATCAAACTCAATCAACTTAACGCAGATTAAACAACAACCTGATTTTGACTTTTTAGATATCGAGAGCATTGGTGTTAGATGCAGTCCAATGTGTGGAGGCTGTAAATGTGGCACCTTAAGAGAAGAAAGGGAACTAAACTTAATTGACGAAGGGTTAACGCACGAGGATGGTAGGTGGCATGCACGCTACCCATGGATCAAAGACCCACACCAATTGCCAGATAACAGACCTGTAGCAGAAGTCAAGCTAAAAGCTCTAGAGAAAAAGCTGCTCAAAGATTCAACTGGCGCTATATGTTATACATCCCAAATCGATGACATGGTGAAAAGAGAGGTAGCTAGAATGGTGAATGAAGATGAAATGAGAAGGTATAAAGGTCCCGTGCACTACATTGCGCATCATGGTGTTCCCAAACCAGATAGCAAGAGCACTCCCTTGAGAATTGTTTTTAATAGTAGCGCAAGTTATCATGGCCACATACCTAATGAGTATTGGGGGAAGGGACCCGATCTGAACAATAACCTTCTAGCAGTGCTTCTGCGATTCCGACGAGACAATGTCGCATTAGTGGGTGATATTAAGAAGATGTATCATAGCGTTGGCATCTCGGAACTGGACGAACACACCCATCGCTTTTTATGGAGAAATATGGATGTGAACCAACCGATTCGCACGTACTGTGTTACTGCTGTAAACTTTGGAGATGGACCATCAGCCACCATCGCTATCAGAGCATTACAAAAGACAGCTGAGCTATACAAGAACGAGTTCCCAGAAGCAGCCATGACTTTAGAAAACAATGTATATATGGATGATATTGTCGATAATGTACCCGACGTCAACAAAGCATACCAGAGAGCTAAAGAAATTGACACCGTGCTGGCTAAAGGAAAATTTGTGGTGAAAGAGTGGATTGTTTCTGGAGTAGAGGATGAAACCACGAAATTCCTTGGGCTGAAGTGGAACCCCAGAGATGATCAATTAAAGGTACTAATACCAACGCAGCTAACTGACAAGTTTGAGAAGTTAACGAAAAGAAAATGCTTGAGTGCCACAAATGCTATTTATGATCCACTTGGATTATTGTCGCCAGTGACCGTTAAAGCTAAAATCTTGCTAAGAAGGCTATGGGGGAAGAAGTTGGAATGGGATGACCAATTGGATGTCAAAGATTGCGCTGATTGGTTTGACTTTTTCAGAGATGTGAAAGCGTGTGAGGACATAACCATTCAACGAAGTGTAAAGCCACCTGGGATTCTAGAGTCCGACCCCATTCTTGTAATGTTTTCAGATGCCTCCGAGGAAGCCATTGGTACAGCAGCGTACGTAAGGTTACAACAAATTTGAATCAAAGCTCTTGGCAGCTAAGAGTAGAGTAGCACCGATTCGGATTGCCAGCATTGTCAAGCTCGAGTTGAGTGTCGCCGTCCTATCGGCTCGCTTGGCAAAAACGATAGTGGAGGAGAGTAAGCTCCGATTCGAGAGGATTCTGTACTTAGTTGATTCTGAGATAGTACGCTCAATGATACAGAAGGAGAGTTATGGGTTTAAGACATTTGCGGCCACCAGAATTGGAGAGATTCAATAAACGAGTAATCCGATGGATTGGTGGTGGGTTGCCGGACAACACAATGTAGCCGACATAGTGTCGAGAGGAGTCACCGCGATGGAGCTAAAGGGCTCACAGTGGTTTGGAGGCCCGTCATTTATGAAAGGACCAATTACTGAATGGCCGATATCGCAAGCTTGCCGTACGCCAGATTTGCCGGAGAGAAACGTCGTCATCATGGCAGCGGATATGCGGGTGATGAATGAAACACCAATAAATGTGACGAGGTTCAGTAACTTCGACAAGTTATTGAGAGTAACTGCCATCATCAGAGGCATATTTAAACGTAAGAGTTTTAGGGCTGCATACAATAACCTACTTCCCAAAGACTTAGACGATGCTGAGTCATTTTGGATACGTGTAGTGCAGCGTCCGATGGTAGAGTTGAGAGAAAAGGATTCTACCAAATTTTACAAAGTCTACGGTACATTAGGACCAAAACTACGAGACGATGGCATGATAGTGGTTGGAGACCGAGTGAAAAACCATGTTCATTTCAGTCACGACAATGATATGGTGATTCTCCTACCAAACGATCGCCAGTTCTCAAGATTATATGCAGAGAAAATCCACAGAGAGGGTCATAATGGAGTGAGCACTACTATGGCCAAGATAAGATCAAAGTTTTGGATTGTGAGACTAAAGTCGCTGGTTTCATCTATCAGATATAGATGTGTACAATGTAGACGATTCGAAGGAAAGACAGAGGAACAATGTATGGGTCCACTACCAATGCAGCGATTACAGCCTTCTCCCCCATGGACATATGTGGGATGTGACTTGTTCGGACCATTCCGGATTAAAGGCGAAGTGCAGAAGAGAACTCAAGGTAAAGTGTATGGTGTAATATTTAACTGTTTGGTGACTAGAGCCATACACCTCGATCTAGCAGTGGACTGTAGTGAAGGTGCCATGCAGAAGGTGTTTAGAAGATTTACTTCAATAAGAGGATATCCAATGGAACTTTTCACTGACCATGGTTCGCAATTAGCTGCGATGGAAGAGACGCTCAGGAAGTCAGCGCTTGAGCATAGAACCAAGTGGACTTATAGTACACCTGATGCTCCTTGGCAAAACGGCGTCACAGAATCACTTATTAAGGGTGTTAAGAAGTCGCTGTTTCACGCTATTGGTGAGCAAGTGTTGTTATATGAAGAGCTACAGACATTATTTTTCGAAGTGTCTGATTTACTTAATAGCCGGCCAATAGGACAACACCCTACTAAACCAGAGGAGGGTAAATATCTTTGTCCGAACGACCTATTAATTGGAAGATCCTCTAAAATAGCTCCTGGAGGACCATGGAATGATCGAGGAGGACATGCGAGAAGACTAAAATTTATGCAGTATTTGGTTGAGCAATTTTGGAATAAGTGGACGCAAAGTTATTTTACTTCATTGATAGTCAAAAGGAAATGGCATACAGAGCACAGAAACCTAAAGGTGGGAGATATCGTGATCATACAGGAAGAGGGAATAAAACGAGGTAAATGGAAAACAGGAATAGTAGAGGAGGCGATAGCTGGAGCTGATGGTAAAGTGCGCAATGTTGTAGTACGTACGACGACCGCTACTGGGATAATTACGAAATTGAAAAGAGCAATACAGAGATTAGTATTATTGCTACCAGCGGAAGATAAGTAACATGGACAATAAGAAAGGTGGGGGGAGTGTTTCGTGTGGGAACGAAATGAGCACCCTCTCTTGTTAGCTGTCTCACATTTTTGTG
>NW_022705529.1:178231-180802 GCF_011630105.1 Anneissia japonica
GCAAATTATTTTTCGTAGAGAGAGAAGCGTTCGAGAATTCTGTAGTGTAATTTAGTTATTTGAGAAAGTTAACACGGTTGTTCTATGAGTATTGAGCAGTTCAACCGGTAAGTTAAACATCATTGTATTTGTCATTAGGTTAATTGATATTTCGACATTCAGGCTGTCATCTGAGTAGAGTATACCGAGTTGAGTTGAGCTGTAATTTGAATCTTGGATGTCAAAAAGTGTGAGTTTAAGTACTGATTATATGAGTTAAAAGTATTGAGAATTATTTAATTATAATTACGCTAGTCTGTATTATCGCGTTAAAAAGTTTGAGCATCTTGAGTTATGTAGTTTCTTGTATTTTGTATTCGATAGGTTCGAACGACTTGTTGGGACACAATAAACTTACATCTAGATGTGTATAAGAGACAGGGGAAATATCTTTGTCCGAACGACCTATTAATTGGAAGATCCTCTAAAATAGCTCCTGGAGGACCATGGAATGATCGAGGAGGACATGCGAGAAGACTAAAATTTATGCAGTATTTGGTCTGTCTCTTATACACATCTAGATGTGTATAAGAGACAGCTATCGGCTCGCTTGGCAAAAACGATATATATCTGAGCATTACAATCGTTTTATTTGGAGTCGAAATGGGAAAGCTGGAGAGGGATGGTTCCTAGCCAATGTCGATCTTGTGGATGCTGCTTTCTATGATGATCTTTACCCTGTCTCTTATACACATCTTATGAGTTAAAAGTATTGAGAATTAATTAATTATAATTACGCTAGTCTGTGTTATCGCGTTAAAAAGTTTGAGCATCTTGAGTTATGTAGTTTCTTGTATTTTGTATTCGATAGGTTCGAACGACTTGTTGGGACACAATTAACTTTCAGATCAAACATAACAGCTTTTGAGTTTTTGTCAGCTTGAATACCGAAACATACATATTGATAGTCAGATCCATTGACTTCACATTTAATTGATAAAGGCATGGTAACAGAAATTAAATATTTCGTGGTTAACAATTACGTAGTTAGTAGGTCTGGTTTTAGATTGCAATTTCCAACATTTAAGGTACAGAAAATCATTTATTCCCGACTCCATTCGTATAAATTTATAGAAAAACGTATTTCTCTACTTTAATTATTTATGTTAAGAAAATTTTAAATACAATATCAATCAATTCTTTTGATGTGCAATTATACATACTGGGGCGTATTTTTAAGTTCATAAAGAAATCTCCAGTTACTTTGTAAAAGATCAATCCCACAATAATTTAAATTAATTAATCCCCACAGTTTTGTAATATTAAAATAATTTTTAAATTGTTTTACATGTAATAATAATTTGATGAATATATATATTTTTGATATTAAATGATGGTTCCAGTTGGGGTCAGAGAGAGTCGGCCCGCCCTCCCAATCGACAGAGAATCAACACAATACGTTTGGGAGGGAAAAAATAATCTATGTTGCTTTTACAGAATATGAGGCCGTGCGAACATTCGAAATCTCTACATTTTCAGGGCTTTAGGGCCCTGGGCGCCCCTGGTCCCCTTTAGAGGTTCTGGGACATCGCCCCTCCCCTGCCATCGGGCAAATCTTGGCTCCACCACTTTTGTTTTGTAATGATTTTTCATATAGTATAAGAAGTTGCTTACAAAATTTGAGATTATCTTTTGGCCCGCAAGATCAACTGTAAAAATAATTTGGCCCTTCAAATAAATTAATTAAAAACTAGGGGCATAATCCATAAATGATTGGATTGTAGTTTTACAAAAAATATTTAAAAGAGCGATTAATTAAAAAAAAAACTATATCTAATATAGTCTTATTTAATTGGCAAATAGGCATATGATCATTCTAGAGTACAAAGATTTTTATCAATACGGCCCTATCTCTACTTATAATTTCAATTTTGCTAGAAATTAAGATGGTTTATGCTATATATATATATATATATATATATATATATATATATATATATATATTCCGAGCAGTATTATAAATGAATTAGGCCTATAACGAATATACACATCTTGTTTCTTATAAACCTATATTAATATATCATTATGTATCTATTTTTAATTGTTCAAAAGAGCATTAAAAAGTGCATAAAATTTAACTTAGTTAACATCTTTGTCTTGAAAAGTAATAAACGTTAACTTAAAAATTACAGTATCTTATTTTAAAATCCTTTTAAAAGAATATTCATCTTAAAATTTAATTAAAAATTAGATTTATGATATCTTCTGTTTAATGTAGCCTAACATAATTATTGCTAATTTTAATATGATTCTTTTTCAATTAGTTTTAGTTTGAAAATATTATTTTATTTTTGGAAGACTCACAGTATTTCAGATACCGCGACGATTCTATGACAAGCGAAAATACTTGTCTAGCGCCCTCTTTAGTTTAGATGCTATTTGTATTACAGTATAAGATTTTTCTACTGTATTTACTTGCTTGCTTGAATACTTGCTTGAAGTACTGGAGTACAGAAAGCTTTAAGCTTATAACAGGGCCGTAGGAACCGGGGGGGGGGGGGGAGCGTTTCCCCCCCCCCCCCCTTTTCCCAA
>NW_022705529.1:182287-190082 GCF_011630105.1 Anneissia japonica
TAAATTTGTAGTAGTTCATAAATTATATATATATATATATATATATATATATATATATATATGTTTTATTTTATTCCTGTGTGTATAATATTGTATTGAGATTGTATTGTACTTTGATAACAATAAAATTATTTTTACATTAAAAACATAGTTTTTCCCACAATAATGGACGCCATCTTGGAATTTATCATGATGACGTCATCATTCCGATCAAATTTTTAAATGAGAGTGATGAGTAACTATATAGCCAAGATTTTAATACATTTCATATCCACAGTATATGTAAAAGTGACCAAAAACATAAAGTTATTTCCCCTACCCCCATTTTAAATAGTTTAAAATAGGGTATTTTAGGCCAAAATTTCAAAGTGCTGTAAAAAAAATTGCCCAAGCCCTATGCATGGGGATTTTTTTTCTGAGACACTATAGGGTATGTTGATTCAGAAAAACCGAAAATTAATTTTCCTTTACTTTTTTCCCGCTAAAATTCATTTCAGCAGTTATACAACCAGGCTAATATCCAACATACCCTATTTCAGTTTTCCATGACAAACGTTTAAAATGGATCATAATTCGTGCTATGCACGGCGCGCCGTGCTCGATGCACTGCCGCGGGTAGACTTGCCACAAGTCTCTTATTTGTTATTTTTCTCATTCTGGACAGCGCCACCAACGAGAAAAATAATTTAGTGATACACGGAATAAGTAATTCGAAAAAAAAAGAAATCGAGTATGGGACGCCAATTAAATTAGGTATGGTGCGCACTAAGTGCAATAAAGAGTGAGTAAACTAAAATTAGGGCCTGGAACCCAGGCTATGCCGCGGGCTGTGTGGTTGTGGTGAGTGGTTAGTATAGTGGCCTAATACTAGGCCGTGAGTGCATCATTTGAACTACAGTACTGTATACTCACAGCCCTTCTCGGAGGAGGCAAGCTAGGAAAACCAAGTTTATGTTTTTGTAAAAAAAAATATGTTAAAAAGTGGCTGTATGGTAGACAAATTTCTGTATTGAAAAAGCAACAGGGAAAATATTATTATTGTAATATTACGAATAAGTTAAAGAAAAAGGCCAGGTTATATATTATGTTAATAGGAAGAGTAGTATAGTTACAACTATCAATTCAACATCATGATACAAATATTGGCCAGTTTCTTTGGTCTAATTAGATTTTTTTTTTGATCGAGTTCCTAGTCCACATATTAAGCGCCCTGAGCATCTTACACTAGATGGATATGTGCGCTATATAAAACTACACTATTATTATTATTATTATTATTATTATTATTATTATTTTTTTTTTGTTTTGTTTTGTTTTTTTTTTTTTTATTTATTTTTTATTATTATATTATTAAAAGTTTTTTTTAATCAAAGGATATTTCTATTCTTCAGGAGTCACAATTTGTTGGAAATTCATTTCTACTTCGATACTCAGCATACCATGGAAATGTGATTACAAAGTAGCAATAACAGAAGAGAGTCCACTCAGACTGAAAAATCGTTCCGCTCGACCACAGAACGCCCTCTACAAACTCTTGTGGATAAACGGCTTGAGTGGATTTCCCCGCACGATTAAATCGTAACGATAACAGGAGGTTCGTGCTTTGAACCAGGGGAGGCGCTAGTGTGGGGGAGGGGGCGGGGAAGGGGTTAAGGTTCCCTCATCTGTCTGGTCAAGCCCACCCATCGGCCAAGCTTGTTGGTAGGCGGACCAAAAAAAATAGGCCTAGTTTCCATCCCAGTAGCCTACGTAGGGCCTACTGCCTACGCCAAGCCAAATCTGTCTCAGCAACAGTGGCGGCTCTAGGATATATTTTCTGGGAGGGGGGGGGGGGCGCTAAGTTGTCCGACAGGGGGACTTGAGCTCGTAGGCTGGAGTTAGAGGAAGGGGTTGAGAGGAGGTTCCCCCTCCCAACTGAGAACTTAATATTTTCAGCCGCTTCAAATTGCTTCTTTCTTCCTTCCTATGTTTCTTCCGTTTTTTCGTTAAATTTAATTTAATATACTAAATACATATTTACGCATAATATTTATATAAATATATAATAAATATATCATTTCGAGTATTTTTTACATATTTTAACTAGACTCTAGTACTATAAGCCTGTGTATATATACATTGTGTCTTTATTTAACATAATTCAATCTTATTGCTTTATCAAATATCAAATATTATTACACTTTAACGATTACATTATTTCATATAATATATTTTTCAAATAAATATCTAAAAAATTTTCATTAATGAAATATAAACTCTAAAAGTAAATTTACGTAGATAAGATAAATAAAAATGAACATAGTAGTAATCCATCTATTCATTAACAAAAATAACTGTTTCAATATTCTAATCAATTTTATATAGCCGGAGCATGTACCTATTATAGGTCCATGGCCGGAATTTAGTTTCAAACTAGGCAAACCTTGCTAAAAAGGTACACTTTCTCCATCAAAAGGCTTTTTCTATGAATGGAATGACGTTCGAAGCACGAACTCCTGAAGACCAAACCCAGTGCCGTCACGAATCGTGCGGGAAATTTTGATTTCCCCCCCCCCCCCTTTATATAGAGGCCTAAAGAATAAGATAAAATTACTGATCTTTTCAAGAGGGGAAAAACCTTGAATTTTGAAGAACTTAAACGTCATTAAAAAAAAACTCTAGAAGTCGGGAAAGCTCATTTCCGGCCTAGGAATCATAAATTTTCCATTTTCAGCCACCCTCTTTCAAATCCTGGATCCGCCCCTGATTATAATATGGGTGCTACAGTGCCTGGGTGCGATTTTTTCCGTAGAAAACATTTGCATGAAACTCCACTCCGGCTGTCTCGACTGACTGGACTCGAAAATCTCAATTCTGGAGGTCAAAAGGTCATCAACCAAAGATAAACGTCTACAAAACTTCTGAGATGTACAGCATTGTCGGTCGCTGTCTGATTTTGAAGAACACATTGACGTCGAGATAGTATAATACCTGTCTCTTATACACATCTAGATGTGTATAAGAGACAGATTCCATTCTGTAAGTGGCGGGGTTTCTCTGTTGAATAAGAGTACAGGGTGAAGCAATGTATACCTGTCTCTTATACACATCTAGATGTGTATAAGAGACAGCATTGCTTGTGTCCTTATGCAAGACACATTTTGATTCCCCCCCCCCCCCTTTATATAGAGGCCTAAAGAATAAGATAAAATTACTGATCTTTTCAAGAGGGGAAAAACCTTGAATTTTGAAGAACTTAAACGTCATTAAAAAAAAACTCTAGAAGTCGGGAAAGCTCATTTCCGGCCTAGGAATCATAAATTTTCCATTTTCAGCCACCCTCTTTCAAATCCTGGATCCGCCCCTGATTATAATATGGGTGCTACAGTGCCTGGGTGCGATTTTTTCCGTAGAAAACATTTGCATGAAACTCCACTCCGGCTGTCTCGACTGACTGGACTCGAAAATCTCAATTCTGGAGGTCAAAAGGTCATCAACCAAAGATAAACGTCTACAAAACTTCTGAGATGTACAGCATTGTCGGTCGCTGTCTGATTTTGAAGAACACATTGACGTCGAGATAGTATAATACATACTCCAAGTATCGAAATGCACGAGATCGTGTTGGGATTAAATATTTCGACATTAATTATGTCATCATCATAAATGAAAAATTATCCATATTTGCAAGCTTATATGCACAAGTACCAAAAGTGTTTGACCAATCAAAACATTTAGTAGATTACATAGTTATGAATAAACTAAAGATCAAAGCATCCTTACCCTGATCAAAGTTACCTAGAAAAACAAAGAAAGCTCCTTTGAAGCTTTCAGCCCACTGTTAAGAAATTGACGTTGCCATACTAATAACTAATGGGTCGTTTAAAATGACAAATGTAATATTTGATTTAGAAGTACGAATAATAAAATTGTTATTTGTTTTAGTTGGTCTAGGTTTTGGATAATTATAAGTACCAGTCTTAGAACTACTAAAAATTATGCATAGACAGAGAGTTTGGATTGGTCATGTACAATTGATCACTTATTCAAAAAAGTTTTAGAAGGCGGCTTTCAGAGGAAAGCACAAAGAGGAAGGAAAAGAACAGCATTTAATTGATCAAAAACAGGGTGACAGTTATTTTGACATTAAAAGAAAAGCTGAGAATAGACAGCTCTAAAATAAGGATGACATCATAGGACCATGCCAAAATAGCAGAGCACCAATGAATGAATGAGGTCTAGTTGTTAATTATAGGCCTAGCAAATAGTATTGTACTGTAAGTGCTTCTTGATTACAAGGCTTAAGCCAAGTTTATTAATGATGAAATTATATATTTTTATTTAATTATTATTTTTATTATTAATCGTTATTAATATTATTATTATTATTATTATTAATTATTTTTATTATTATTAATATTAATTATTATTATTATTATTATTATTATTATTATTATTATTATTATTATTTAATTACATTACAAGGTTTAGGCCATAAATGCCGGAATGATATATTTAATTTTATTATTAATAATATTTTTCTTACGCACTATCCCATTTTAATTTCATGTTTCAAATTTATTTCAATTTTTTTTTCAAAATTTCAGTCAATGTCATGTGAAGCTTGACTGTTGTGTCAGGCCCTGGACCCTAGCTTAGCTAGGGGAATAGTCTAGGGAGGGGCCTATAGACCTAGGTACGACCTAACTCAGCCTGCAATTAGGCCTAGGTTAGCCTCTTTTGCTCTAGCCTTAATTGATAGTACCTATACTACTAGTGGTGGTACTAACTAGCTGTTGTTGTAGGTAGTATTGCATTTGATAACAAACATACAAGAAGCTCACAGTTTGCTCACATCACATAAATCGGTAAGATGTAATAGGCCTACCGTGGCTAAACAAAGAACAATACAGTAGTAGAGAAAACTCGAGCGTAACGACATTGTGAAGCGCCTGCTCTTAACGAACTCGAGTCGAGTCAATCCGAGACAGACCGAGTTTCATGCAAATGTTTCCTACGGGAAAAAATCGTTGCCTGGGTGACTAACAGTTGGATGGATCTTATTAATAGGTCCATGGATGGATGATTTTTTTTTCTCATTTTATCATCATAAATTCGGGATTTTAAAGTCAGGCTCCGGAGGAAAAAAATTTTTTGATATGTTGTAGAACTGATTTTTCCAAGACCAGAAAAAGTTGTTTGACGAAAAACTGGGGAACGGTGAATGAGATACAGATTTTTTAATATTTAAAAACTGGGGGAATAAGGTGTAAAAATGGGCAGTTACGCCCCTTTTTCCCCCAGTTTTTAAATATTAAAAAATCTGTATTTCATTCACCGTTCGCCAGTTTTTCGTCAAACAACTTTTTTCTGTCTTAGAAAAATCAGTTCTACAACATATCAAAAAATTTTTTTCCTCCGGAGCCTGACTTTAAGGTATATCAAGATGGATGTTTACCTCATCATTACCTACCTCTCATTTGCTTGTGAAAGTATTTGAAGTTCGTGTGGAAAAATACTAAATAAAGTACAGTACAATATTTTGACTCGTGTGTATTAAGAATAGCAGTGGACTCTCTTCTGTTATATACTCTTTGACCGTAGTAATAGTAGTATATTATTATGTGTTTTGTAGTTGAATGACTGGTACATGTTTACCGAAAGTGGTGCATATTTAAATAGGCCTATCTATGGTCCTGGTAATAATGTTACTATTTAATATAAATATTAATTTACTGCTACTATAATAAAGAAATGCAGTACTGTATTTATTTTTGTGAAAATAATATATTCTAATTTCTAAGTAAATAGATCACATATACTGTAATTATAACCAATACCATATAACTTGCCAGTAATGTGACAGTACATTTTTTTTATAAGAGCAAGTAAAACATTTTTTTTTTGCCGATGTCAGGCACAAAATGTTCTTATTTTGTTTAACATACTTTACATATGTGTAAAATTATTGTTGTACATAGGCCTATATTACTGTACTCTAGTATTACATGTTACGTACAGTATGGATATTTATGTTTGTTTGTTTTTTGTTTTTTATATACCTCAGCCTCAATTTGTTCTTATAAAATGTGTTCTTAAAAAAAAGTGCAGTGGCTTATTGAATGTGACAGTTTTGATACAACATACAACAGGCCCTAACAGTCTGATAATGCCAAATTGTGTGTCAATGTGTATAATTAACAATAAAATTAGTAGATATTTTAGTAACTACCTTTTAATTTTTTGTAATTTTAATTTTTATTATTAATTTTCTGTGAGTACAATTGCTTACAATTTGATACAATAACAATTTTTTTCATATGAGGTGATTTGTAAATAAGTATTTTTATACAAATTGAAATTATTAGAGATTTAGATTTAAACATGTAACATTTATATAATTCATTATTTTGATATAGCTTTGTTTTAATAATTAAAAGTATGGACCTTAATTATTTCAAATCTTCACTTCTTTCTTTAAGTTGTCATAAGGTGGTTTTGTGTGAGAGTGTAGTTGTGTTATAATTAATGCAATACATTAGGCCCCATTTAAAAATGTATTAGATCACCCTATCAAAGAATAAAAATATATGAGTAAGGGAGGTTTTATTTTTACCTAAGCCCACACTTTTTTGCTGGTAAATTAATAGTTAAGGGAAAATATATAAAAAGTCATTACATTGGAATCAAATTTATATAAAAAATATGTTTTTGTTGTACCAATATAACATATTTGCAAGAAATCCTGAGCTTTACAAGTGAAAATGCGAGCCATACGAGCCATGCATTTTAAATCCTTTTTTCCCACCGGAGAGCTTTGCCTGTGTAGTCCAGTCATGCGCAGTACATACACTTTTTCGAATCGTCGATCCGTAAGTATGCAGCGCTGATAGAGATGTTAAAATACAGATATACAGATACATACATACAGATATATTTATATATATGTATTGTATTTATTTATATATCTATTTATATATATATATATATATTATTTTATATATACTGTATATATTTATATATTTTTATATTTGTATATTTATATATATATTTATTTGTATATTCATTTATATATATACAGGCCTATGTATATATTTATTTATATATATAATGCATTGTTTTATATTCTATACTGTATTTATATTTATTTATAGATTTATTTATATATTTGTTTGTAGATGTATTTATATATATATTTCTATATATATATATATATGTTTATATATTTATTTATATAATTATTTAAATTTGTTTATATATTGTTTGTATATTTGTATATTTATATATATATATATATTTATATATATTAATATGTTCATATATTTATTTATATATATATTCATTTGTATATTTATATATATTAATAAGTTCATTTCTTTTTTATATATTTATTTGTATATTTATACTCTATATATTAATATATATATTACTGTATTATTAATTATATATAGTGTAATTATTTATATATTTATTTATATATTTATTTATATATGTGTTGTATATTTATTTGTATATTTATATATATATATATATTTTTATATATATATGTATTTATATATATCTATATGTTTATATATTTATTTATATAATTATTAAATTTTTTTTAATATATTGTTTGTATATTTATTTGTGTGTTTATTTATATATATTTGTATATATTAATATGTTCATATATTTATATATATATATATATATTTATATATTTATTTGTATATTTTTCGAATTGTCGATCGGAAAGTATGCAGCGCTGATAGATGTTGTTAAAATACAGATATACAGATACATACATACAGATATATATATATATATATATATA
>NW_022705529.1:190777-196686 GCF_011630105.1 Anneissia japonica
CGTATATAAATAAATATATAAATAATTACAATATATATAAAATAATAATACAGTATATATATATGTATATAAATAAATATATATATACAAATAAGTATATAAAAATAAATATATAAATAAATATATAATAAATATATACATATACATATATATATATGAATATACAAATAAATAAATACAAAAAAAATAAAATAATATATATATATAAATATCTGTATGTATGTATCTGTATATCTGTATTTTAACAACATCTATCAGCGCTGCATACTCTTCCGGATCGACGATTCGAAAAAGTAACCAATTCCAAAAGTATATGTGCTGCGCATGACTAGACTACACAGGCAAAGCTCCCCGGTGTGTTATTCATTTGCATCTACTAGGCCAAAGAATATAGGCTAGGCCTACGTGTTTGCAAAACTGGATAACCTGAAAAAAAAAATGTATGGTCCGCATGGCTCGCTGGTTCGCATGACTCGCACATTGGCTCGCATGACTCGCTGGCACTATGGCACTACTCGCCTGTTTTCAATGGTATTGGAGTTCCGACTCTTCAGTGTTGGGGTATGTATAATGGTTTGATTAGTAGCAGTTGCATCCCAAACGCCGTATATAGTAGATGTTTATATTATTGGGTAGTTTAATAATTATTCTATGATAGATTTTAAATTTGCGTTTGTAGGCCTACCTTGTGTAGAAAATGTAAAATTTAATGAGTTTTGGCCTTCCATTTTGTAAAAAAATCGAATTGAAGCCTAGAATATTTTTATTTTTCGATACCAAAAAATATTGAACCGAAATCTTAGTTTTAATCATCATTTAAACTTGTAATTTAGTTATTCAAACTAGTTTTTAAAATAACATACAGTGCCAAAATAACCACATTTTCAACACATAAAAATTGTTTTTTTTTCACATACTGTTAATAACGTCGTTTGTTCAAATTCATAACAAGTCTCTTTTCCTGTATTCTTTTGCATAGACTCTTATATTGATTAATCAATTGGGAATTGTGGTAAAATATTTATAAATTTTTTTTTTTTTGTTCTGATTTTGCTGGGAAGGAATCTGCGCTATTCACAGTTTCAATTAATTTCCGAGATTTACCAGATTTTTTTTTTGGCAGACAGTATAATTGTCTACATGGCATTACTTTTAAGATTTCCCAAACATTAGCTAACAAACCAAACATCCGTTTGTTATTGTTTTGAAGTCAAAATGTAGTTTTTTTTTTAAAGGCTTTATAGTTTTGTATGAAAATTTTTTTAATGGATTGGCGAGCGCATTTTGGTGTATTCATCGTTAAGAACGACAACAACTTTCTATGGTATTCGGATTATAAATAGTGAATTAGAAAATTAATCATGATGTGAACCATATACTAATTCTAAACCATACAATATCCATGTCAAAAATCTCTTCATTCATTGCAAACTCGTTTATACACAAAAACACAAGCACCGCATAAGCAATAGAATACGATTCAAATATTTATTTTTGTTACTACATATTCAATATCAAATGTTTTTGGTATGTATTTGAATTGGAGCAATCTTTAAAATTTGTTTTTTTTTAATGTTTAATCTATCATTTCAAGTGATAACTGATCTGTGCATAACTTGCAGAATACCCTTTAGCTGACACATATTCATCACTGGAAAGAATAATTTGGACCTTGTTTGTTTCAGAGATATATGTGAATTTGTCAAGTACTCCACAGTACTTCGGTGACGTTCTGTAGGACGGCAAATCTATAATCTGTAATTAACAAAATATATGTTTAGGATATTGTTTTAAACTTCAGCAGCTAGTATGCATTTTAATAGTAATACTAATGACAATAACATGTTAATTTTTATTTTTGTTTTTGTAAGGCAAAACATTAGTTTTAAAGATTTAATATTAATTAATAATACGAATATAAGGAAAAAAAATTCGGTAGCATTCATAAGGATTGTGTAATCATATCGATCTATAAAAAAACAACCTACTTGTACGAAGTCCCAACTGCAATCATCTTCGTATTCAATCTCAAAATCATTAAATTCAATTTCTATTATATTTCCATAGGGCACGAATATTGTGGTGATGCATTCACTTAAAAGATCATAGTCGTCTGGGTAGTGTGGTGAGGTAAATGCGCCACTTTTATCTCCTAGAGTCTGGATACACTCCGATGCTGCATTGAAAATGAAACAATTGTCAATTAAATAGCTAACGTCCACTAAATAAATGTAGCTTTATTAATTATTCTAACGCATAAGCCATCTCCAAGTTCAGGGTCAATATATGGTATTCTGATGATTGTTACTTGCTAAACAGCTGAAAATGCTTCGTGTTGTCGTGCACTTTAATATGTGTGTGTATGTTTTAACTCCTACTGGCTTATTTTTATCTGTTGCAACCCACTGGTCTTGTTTCAGCTAAACTAATATTGTATAAATATATAGATACACAGACACGGAGTACGGTACTACTTTTGTTAAGGTTGCAATTACAGTAATTGTCGCAAACACTTTCCAGTTGGTACTTACATATTGGAACGACATTTAATATTTCTACTGCTTCATAGGTGGCTTTGAAACCACCTTTTGTTATATAGTCATCACTGTGAAAATCCAACATACAGATGTTACCAGATGATGTCCAGTCGAATGCATTACGATGTCCACAAAAATACTGTTCTTTCTTACCTGGATAACTTGTTAACTGAAAGATAAGTTTTATCATTATAATGTGTGGCTAACAGAAATTTTTGTAAGTTAAGTTTTTTTATTTCCTCAATGTTCCGTTCTCTATCCATCAAAACAGCGGAAGCTTAAATATTTAATAAACGATTGAGGATACGTACATCCCCTTTCTGGGTTCTTTAAAAATATGTTTTTATAATCCGCATTTATAATGATTATGTTTTTCAAAGATTAAGTTGACAACGTATGCTCTTCTCATCTGGAATAAACTTGATGCTCTGTCGAACTGGTTTACAAAAGGTTTACAAAAAAATGGATCGGCATATCACACCCTGAAACCGTAACCTTTATGTACATGCTAAGTTTGCCTAATGTATAATAATCTATTTCAATACGGTTTACGTAATTCCACATGTGTATAAAAGAGTGTCACCTCATAGCCCACTTGACATTTATATCATATCATTTATTTCGCTTTTCACATGACACATAATACAAGAGTAACTCAACGAAGCAGTATTGCATAAATGGTATAAATAAAATAACACTCAAAAGGCTCTCCACATTGAAATACTATACAAGCAATGTAAATATTTAGGACATTAAAATTGTTAAGATATAGAATTTTTCATTATATTATATAGAAAAAATGATTTTATTTTTGCATAGTTGCATACTAGGTAAAACAAAGGTCTGTAAATTTAGGGTAAAATGCGATACAGTTGTCAAGAAGAGTATTCCTTGTAGTAGTGGTTGTGGTAGTAGCTGATACTCTATTATATTGGCGACAATGTCTTTGATGCTACACTTGGTTTTTGCTACACTTGGTTTAACCAGTGACAAATCTCTCCATAAACTAAAATAGAATTCATGGAAAATCTCTCTAAATTTTCAATAATTTCATTTTTTTTTTGCAAGGGGCAAATAAAATTAATCTAGTTTTAAAAATCTGTACTTAAAATATATATAACTATAAATATAATAATATATAATACCTATAACTTTGAATATATTCCATTGTTTAAATAATGTTATCTATTGTATATTGCTTCTTCGTTCTCCCCATGCGTGGTTTTATAGTTTTCCTTTACTTGTGCAAAAAAAAAAAAAAGATTTTATATCATGATTATAGTGCGATTAATAATAATACTTATACTAATAATAATAATAGTTCACCTTTACAAAATCATAGTTACAAGTCTCTTCGTCTTCTACATCAAATGTTTCGAAATGTATACGACAGACGTAACTTTTTGGCAAAACAATTCTAATACTGCAGTCTATATTGAGGTCGTAGTTTCGTGGAAAATTAGGCGATGAAAGAATTCCTGTAGGTGTTACCAGTTCCACATGCGGGCAGCCTTTTACAAATATAAAAATGTATGTTACAAACTGCTTGAATATTACATGTGTATGTTCTATGGTCATCGTTCCAATGACATATAGGGCAATAATGTGAGCGATCTAACAATATTACTGTTATTAAAGTTTTTGCTACTTACTTATTTCCAGTATGCGCAAAAAAGGCCTATGTACATTAATAAACCATAGAAATTTCAGAATGCAAGATTGAGTACCGAATAAACCAATGGGCTAACCATAGCCAGCAATTAATTGGTTTAAGTATTAAAATGTTATGGTCGTATCTGACAAATTGATAACTTAATACCTGTGATTACTGGAGCAGATGTGGGGAGAAGCCATGACTCATAGCGGGCTCTAAACCCGGAGCTCGGTGTCATATTGTCGGAATGAAATTTTATTACCACTTTGTTGTTTGTTGATTGTACGATTAACGGATCGGAATATCTACCGCAAAATTTCTTTTCCGTATCTCCGGCTTTGTCGATAACCTGTGATATTAAGTACCGTACGTAGTTGTAATAGTTTTGCGTAGTTGTAATAGTTTTGCGTAGTTGTACAACAATAGCATACAAAACATATTTTTTGAAACAAAAGTGACAAGCACCTTACCTGTAAAAAATCATATTTGCATGTGTCTTGAAATTCAACATTGAATGGGTCAAAGGTAAGTACGACCTTATAGATCGGATCAACGACGATCGTGTAAACACAGTCGATGTTTAGTGGATAATTCAATGGGTGATTTGGGCTGGTAAATTCTCCAGTCAAAGTCGTTAGCTGCTTATCACAACCTGAAAATAACATGTTTTGTTTCATTGTAAGGTATTATAGATATAGCATAAGGCTGTATATGATCTTATCTCTTGCTTTGAGTGTTATGCGTATCAGGAAAAAATATTCAAATACTCCACAAACTTATTTGTAATTTTTCACATCGTTTGCCATTGGTATTTGAATAATATCTATTTAACCATGTGCCTACAGTACTTCCAGCAACTGAGATCTCGCTTTGTAATTATGAAACTAACAAGAAAAGATGATGACAAGTTCAGGTCTTTCCTTTCGAGCAATTAAAAAAGGATCTAAACACACAGCGGCAGTACATTCCACAACTTATGGAAAAAAGATTTGTGAAAAACAGTCGCTAAAAAGTTATAGCTTTGCTCTTCATTAACCGGGTGTGCCCGAAAGAGAGACAAGGAAGATATTGCTGAAGTGGCATATCCAAGGGGTGCCTTCCTTTAGGGTTTGAAAAATATATATAAAGTGCAACTTTTTAAATGTTAAAAAATGACCGACATAAATTTTATGTAGTAAGTGCCATTCCCGGCATATATAAAAGTCCCCAATTCTTAAAATTTTCTCACTTCAGCCTCAACCATGATGGGGCTCAGGTGGATATACTAGTACCGTAATTCATGTATAATTAAAGTGCGCCATTCCTGGCATCTAAAAGTCCCCAATTCAATTTTCTCGCCTCGTCCATAATGGGGTAAATTTCGTTTTTTTATGTATTAAAGTTCCATTTTCGGGTATCTAAATGTCTCAAATTCTTACAATTGTCTTACCTCAGCCTCAACCATGGTGGGCGGAGATGGATGGATAGGTAGATATCGTAATTTTTTACTATTCAAGTGCTATTTTGGGCATCTATTATACGAGTCTCAAAATCTCAAAATTTTCGCACTGAGTTCCCACAATGGTGGTGGGGCTCAGTTGAATAAGGTAGTTTCTACCTGTTCTATACTGGAGTCACATGGCATCCATCATGATGCCTCCACCCAACCACGAATGCACTGTTGCGAGTCAAGCGTCCGGTTGAATATGAGTTTCCTTCATTCTTTAAACATACACATA
>NW_022705529.1:196843-215365 GCF_011630105.1 Anneissia japonica
TGTATGTATATATATATATATATATATATAAATCATCAAAGAAAGGTAAATACAATGTTTGAATAAAGGACATAATAAATAAATAACTTGTGTAATAAATTAAATATATTACATATTACACCTGCATAAAGATAGAACCAAAAATATGTACACATTTTAATTCTTTTATGCCTACCTGTAGTTACTTGCTGTATTTGATCTGTTTGCGAATATGTGAGGTAGAAACCTTGTCCAACTTTGATAAAATCACTATGAAATGTTAGGATGGCAATATTGTTTGAAATTCCAATCTGGATTGCATTTTTCTTGCCACATAATAACTGAGTTTCTTGGGTATTTGAAGGATTGCTTACCTGTACAATACAAACAAAAATAATAAAACTAATCGTAATAATATAATTTGCTTATAAGATAATGTTAACTGATACATTAAACGCGTATCAACGCCAATAAAATGTTAACCTTTTGTAGCTATGCTCATCCTACCTCCAAATAATCATAACCACAGACATCTGTGTCCGCTGTTTTCTCTTCGAGATCGAAAACTTCAAACGCCAAATTGATAAAGAAATCCTTTGCTACTTTGATAGTGTACACGCATGTGATATCGTTCGGATATGGCAACGGAAACCAAGGTGAAGAGATATGTCCAGTAATGCCCTCGAAACTTTGAACACAAGCTGCGGATAGAGGCAGATTTTTTGTCAACTGGCAACCAAACAATGATAATATGGGCGAAATATGCCAGCGGAAGCTCGTAAAATAATCACAGCAGAATTTGCATTTTGTGTCTCATTTCCAACTGGAAATAAAATTTGATTAAACATGCAGTGTAAGTTGCTTGCCATATGATAACATTTATAAAACTGACCAAACTATAATGTCAATTAACTACTTACCGGATGCTTTGTCAATATCCTTAACTTCATATGAGGCCAAAAATCCTGAAAATGTGTAATGGTCATTGCTTTTGAACTTTGCAAATACCAGATTACTGTCAGATTCCCACGTCATCGGAGCATTTTGTTTAAATCCACAAAAAGACTTTTCTTTGTTCGTTGAAACATCAAAAAGCTTTAAAAAGATGTAATCAACAAAACTGTTAGTAACTAGGCTATACTTAAATATAGTATTCAAAATTCGTTCTTCCACAGTTTGTAGGCCTATACTTACGTTAATAAAGTCTTTCTCGCAATCAACATGGTCTTCAATGTCAAGGTGCAAAAATTTGATAGTAAAATGTTTTCCGGGAGCCGTCTGAAAGCGGTATTGACACACAATATTATTGCCATATCGATGTGGATAACCGGGAGAAAAAAAATTACCTACATCTGTTGTAAAAAGACCTCCACAGCCTGCAATAAAATTACATCAACAACATTGTTTTTAATATATGTACTGCCTTTCTCATAATGTATCTCGACGTTTACTAAGTATGGATTACTTACTTTGATCGGAAAGACGTGGTTGGAAGTGATACTCGGCGCTAAACCCCGTTTTCACAGTGTGCGAATCTGATACAAACTTGACAAGAACCTCGTTGCCCGTAGAAACCCAAGCAAACGGGGTTTTTGTTCCACAAAATACAACCGGTTCTCCTAATACGTCGTATAACTAAAATACAATTAATATTTAAATTTTAACCATATAAATAGAAGGTGACCGTTCTAATGATGGCGGATCAGGGAAGTGGTGGAGTGGGGTGGGGAAAGCCCCTTCCAACCGTACTGTCTTAAAAAGCAAAATGATACGCATAAACAAGTATCATGAATGAAGATTGCTATAGTAAAGGAAATATTCTGGTGTGGTAGGACTTTAAGCCAAAACATTGGCATTAGAAAGCGGGTATCTTAGCCACCAAGCTACAACACTAATACTGTTACTATTAGCATCCAACACAAATATATCGTTATGCATTAAAATACCGTAATGCTATTTTTTAAATATAGACCTTAGCCTAAGTGTCTTTAATTATCCCATGGTAAACACAATTGTGTATTGTGTATTTGCTTACTTCTACATAGTCATGCTCGCATTTTATTTCTAAGCTTGAAACAGTTTCATCTTCTAAGCTGAATGCTTTAAATGTCACGACAACAATAAAACTGGGCGGTGCATGAATCAAGTATTCCTCGTAGTTATGGTTGTTGGGGTATTTTTCAGGATAGCCTGGACTGGTAAAACTTCCACCCGCAAGCCTTAAAGTAGAATAAAATATTAGCTTCAATAAAAAAAAATACATGTATCAGTGGTCCAGACGAAATCCGACAACATTAGGAATGTTAAATTGTTTTTATTGCCAAAAATAGGCCATATTATTTTGACAATACCAAATCCGACAAATGTAATTGTAAAGTCTTACTGCACTTTTATTCAAATTTACAAGGGAATATTCAGGCAAAAATAAGTCGATCCCAATAGGCCTATGCAAAACATATAAACACGGTGCAATAAAAATAA
Source organism: Anneissia japonica (assembly GCF_011630105.1). Taxonomy (NCBI): domain Eukaryota; kingdom Metazoa; phylum Echinodermata; class Crinoidea; order Comatulida; family Comatulidae; genus Anneissia; species Anneissia japonica. The sequence continues at coordinate 199,304 of NW_022705529.1, forward strand.
TAGATGTTAAGATGTTTTTCTGTTCACTAAAACAATCTTTGTCAAGATTTGTATGCACCAGGTTTGTGTGGCATATTAAAACATTAAAGTATTATTATAAGGATTTACAAATAGTGATTTCTGTATAGACGTAAATATACCTCCAGAGATAAATGAGGAAATTTCAAGTACAAATCTATGGGGGAATCCTCATATTCAAACAAAATACACTTATCACTGTCAGCAATCACTGGGTAAAAGGAGTAACATAAAATATAATGATCTTGTGAATGTAAATAAGATTAATAAGATAATATTGTGAATTGTTCCAATTTATTGTATAATCCATATATTTTTTTTAGAATACCATGGTATAATTGTTGCAATAAAAATGTAATACAAAGAAACAAATAGAATTTCAAACACCAATAGTTATTTTTATTTTTAATAAAACTGGTTGTGGATGCCGTTATAGAGAAATTGCAAAAAACTTATTTTTTGAAATACCAAAAAGTGGATAAATATTGCATTACCCAGAGTATCATCCATAAAAATATCTTGATTTGTATTTATATATTGTAAATTGGAATGGGGCGAACAGGTTCAGCATGCTATAAAAGCCTCCAAAATGTGTGGTTTTATTAGACGCATTATTCCTTATTAATATTATAAACAAGACTCAACTAGAAAGCTAATTAACTCCAATCAAACCAATAACACTCCAAGAACACTACTTTAGGATAGATAGTAATCGAATATTTACGATACATACAAATGTTCTGCTCCTCTTTTGCGAACAGTTGTCGTAGAATCTAGAGTGTAGAAGCTGTAATCTGGAAACATATTGTATATACTTTATTGATAAGCAGCAATAACAAAATGGTACACACCTGGTAAATCAGTAGTCAGGTTATGCCAATAAAATAATTTTCATTTTTCAATTCATTTATTTCCACACATCATCAAATAAAACATATACTGTACATAGTTCATTGATACAAGTAAGGTATAAGGTTTTAAGATCGGCCCACCCCTTACAAAATAAAGGAAAAAAAATACAAAGACAAACAATTAAACAATTATACACTATTTATTTAAAATAAAGAAAAAAAATCAGTAGTTGCTACATATTTCATAATTACTGTATTAACTTAATGTTCTTTTTATTTATTTATTTATTTTTTAGTTTGAAAATTTAAAACAGATGGTGCAGATTTAAGATTTTGATCAAGAGAATTCCACACTTTAGGTCCAATCAAATTAACAAAATTACGGCTAAAAGTTGTCTGGCATTTGAACAAAATGTAATCATTAGAGGTAAGTGTATTGATAATTGTGTAATTCACCATGTTTCTTAAAGTAATTGTAAAAATGATTCTGGGAGGTAGTTATTATTATCTATACATAAATATTGCAGTTTGAAGCCTATTAATGTCAAAAATATTTAAAGTTATAAATGTAAAAAAAGTTGTTTAGTATGTGATAAAAAATTAGACTTGAAGCAAATTCTACGTGTTTTCCTGTAATTTAAAGAGTTGATCTAATTTTGTTGTTTCTGTGCTAACCCATGGACATAATTGTTGGTGTTTGTTTGTTACCGTACCCCATACCAAATTACAGTAGATAAATAAGGAAGAACCATTGTGTTGTATAAAGAAAATAAAATGTTAGATGGTAAACTATGCTGGAGTTTCCGTATTACGCCTACATTTTTTTTTAATACCCGATTGGATATTTTTGTTATGTGTTGTTTCCAATTTAGTTGAGATTCAATTACGACACCAAGAAAGTTTGTATGATCAGTTTCGTTTATCAATTTTAATATTAAAGTTATTAGTCAAACTGGGATTTTTTCTTTGGTTACAAAAATATATAAATTTAGTTTTATCAATATTTAACGATAATCTATTTACTTTGAACCAATCTAAAATATTTGTTAATTTTTTTTTAAAAAGAAAAATATTAGTATCATCTGCAAATAATATGTAATTAAATAATTTCGAAGAATTTGAGATATCATTAACATAACAAAGAAAAAATAACGGTCCTAAGGTAGATCCCTGGGGTACACCACACGATACCGGCAGTAAGGTAGAACTATGAGAATTAAAACCTGTAAACTGTTTTTGTCATAAAGGTAATTTGAAAGTAAAGAAAGTGGGAGACCTCTTATACAATAATGGTTAAGTTTCGATATAAGAATGATATAATTAATATTGTTAAAGGTTTTTGATAGATCCATAAAATAATCGGTAACAATAGCCATAAAAAACTCATACTTACAGTCAAACCGTGTACGAGGATAGCTGCGGTAATTTGCATTCACTTGATGTTGTTCATTACTGTTGTGTTTGAAGTGAAGCAGGACCTATAACGAAAGTATGTAAAAAAAAGAACATATTAGCACATTTAAATGCAATGCTTATAATGCAGTGACCAATTTTACAGAATATTCTAACCTCATTTGCATCAGAAGTCCAGGTGAATGGCTGGTATTCGGTTCCGCAATACATTGATTGTCTTTGAGTGGTTGTATCAATTATCTGAAATGTTTTAAAAAATTGTTTCAGACTGTAAAATCCATTTTTCCCAAACAAAGTAAGACATAGGAATTATCTAGGGTGCGCACCACTTCGCAATAAAAGCTTCACTGGAAATTTTGAAAGCAATATCATCACATTTCATCATATTTTTGTCAACTAGCGCCCCCACTTAATTGAGCCTTCCCACTACACATTGTCTCTTTCATCAGTCTCCCAATTTTAAGGTCCTAGATACGCAAGTGCCTAGGAAACATGGCCACTCACGCGCAGAATTACCCAGGCTTGCAGGTCTGTTGCCTGTATAACAGTGGACAAGCAAGTGAAAGAGGCCTAAGAATGGCAAACAAACTTCTAAACTACAATTTGTTTTAGGCCTATATCTAATACCGTACATTGAAGATCGAAACATTTTAATCATCAAAACTTTTTAATTTTTTAATATACCAAAGGTGGTCAGATATCTTCAAAAATGATCAGATTTCGTCCGTTTTTCTTCATAATGACGTTTGAAACCTACTAGAACAGAAGTGGGCTAAAAGTCAATTATTACTTGTATAATGTGTATCCCATCCCATTGATACACATACAAAGCCAATTATATATAATTAGCTTTATTATCTGGTTAAATATTTCTCTTGAATGTCAATCAATTGAATTTTAAGTACAGTGTCAGTTATAGCACATCTGAGAAAATATAAACATTTACAAGTAGACCTACACATGACTAACCTTCATGAAGCTGCTACAAGATTGCTCAGATAAGACAAAATCGCTGATCGTTAATATAACCCGCTGTAGATCGTTAGGATGCGACCTTATGATGAGAAATGAGTCTGTAGTTGTGGCTGTGGTTTGCGGCCAACTAAACACACCTGGTCGTTCGGCATCTTTGAATGATATAACAGCTAATAAAAATAAAATGCAAGAGTTAAGAAAACCAAGTTTATGCTTAAAATAAAACCCATTAGGTAATTAAAGTATTATCTTTTTAAGAAGTTATTACAGTTCAACAAAGTTTTACTTACCAGCAGCTTGAATAGTTGAAATTGATCTATATGTTGCATTATACACCAAGTAATTGCGATAGGGTGTGAGAGCACAATATGATACAATGAACTCGTTACTTTGAGATGTCCACGAAAACGGGTAAAGATTTCCGTATACGTCTATTCCTCCGTTATCATCGGCTCGATCATTGATCTATAATTATACAGTACCGGTAGTTAAAGTTAACACTCTTTTCTGTTAAATTATAAATACAGTATTGTGACATTTTGAAGTTACGTTTATTACTTTGTGCAAAACCCGCCATGTAACTTACTCTAAACTGAGGACAATCGTCGAATTGGTAATCAAACTCATTGAATGTTAATACAATTTTCTGGCTTGGATGTACGTGAATTACATTGGAGCAATCCTCTAAAAAAAAACTGGATGTCGGTATAGGTGTATTTGTTGTGGCTAAAATTCCTTGTTCATCATAGTTGACAGCAGAGCAATCTGAAATGAAATACAAGTATATTTCCGACATACTGCATCAAGAGAGTTAAGATTCTATTATTATACATTTATTATAAACCTAGACCTAATTTACAAAGACTTTTCAACAGAAAAGAATACAATTTATTTAGCCAATCAAATATATTAACATTACGGTAGAGGACAACCAAGTCCACAAAGAAGACAATGTTTTCTACGATACGATGCTCCTTTATTGTCATTTTACTATTATGTTAAAAATGAAATTAGTGTTGATTTGTTAATTCTCACTAGAAGTATCATCGATGTTTAATGGTACTATTTATTGAAGCAATGGGATGTATTTTCACATCTTAAAAAATACATTGTTCGGAGAGATGACATGACAACGTCCTGTTATCATTAGCGTATGTGCACCAGTGCCAGTATAGCATACACCCCGGCATTTTGAGGACCATGACTACTTTCTGATATAACGGGATTATTAGCATATTTGTGAGCCCAAATTGAATAATTCAGATAGATTTTAAATACAAAAATGCACCAAATTATTTTGGGAAATTGAATTTTAAAGGTAGAAAATTGAATTTTGTTTAGACCTTGATGGTAAAAAAACTGGCATGGTCAGATACGCGCTCGGGCCATTGTGTTATTTGTCAAAAATAATAAAATATCAACGGTCGACAATTTTCTTATTTTTTTTTTTGAAAGTTTAACCTCTATAAGAAGCACATGCTTTGACAATTTGAAAAGAGACCTATATGTAAAATTTATAAGTATTTCCGGAACATTTTTGCAGAAGGTTCATGTAAATTTAAACACCATTTACTTTTAGAAAATATTTATGATGTATACCAAAATAAAGAAATTTGTAAATCAAAAATAATAAAAAAAACTGTTATTGATAACTAAGTTTTTTTCTTAATTATAATAATGAGAGTAATATTCCCTTCGCAAAAACATAGTTTTACTGTTACCATGTAATTATACAGTACATACTTTTAAAACTAATTAAAAATTAAGATTGTTGTTGTTTGTTACCATTAGATTTATTTAGTAATTTTATATATTTTGATTGTAATGTTGTAAGAGGTGTATGGGTGTTCCTCTGTTATAAAAAAAAGTGAAGCAATAAATCCTATCTTGCTACTATTATCAAGGTATTAACTCAGTAACAGCCCTGTTTATAATAAAGAAAAAAACCAAATGAGCATAAACTGTTTCTTGCAAACTTTCCTTGTTTTCTGTTTGTTGCAAAATGAACTAAGATAATAAAAATCAAATGGACTATCTCATCTTTAAAAGAGACCCATCGAAACTTTGTAAATATTCCCTCATTCAGTGACATCATGCACCTACCTACACAGATAAACACAATTGACCCTGATGAAGAAGAGGTGTCATTAGTGGGTGGGGAAAATGCAATTGCTTAGAGATTCACTGATAAAAGACTTCGCTGATAAAAGCATCACATTATTTAATTTATTCGAAGAAGGCCCCTGGATGTCAACCGACTTTCTAGTTTACGCTGGAAGGGTCACCCTTTATAAATATAGTTTAAAAAAAAGCCTAAGCCAGACTAATTATACGTAAAGAGAAATGACTACATTGCAGACCAAAATAACTAAACAGACCATATAGGATCACCAAAATCTGAAAAATATGATATCTGGTAAAAAGACGGTGTTGACCTACGCAAAGACGAGTAGACAATGATGAGAGATGGTAAACGCCTACAGTTGTTTACATGATTCCGTTGTCTTAATAATGAAAAAAAAAAAAAAAAAAAAAAAAAAAAACCTACATATTACAAGTAGCTCCAAAACGCGTCAAATCGCATCAATTAGTAAAATGCATGATACCTTCTGTATCTCTGAATTCTTTCGAAACTGTTGTTTCAAAACCAGTAAATGAGATCGTTGAGTCTGTGCGAAATCTCAAGAGAAGACTGTTACCAGAGGATGTCCACGTAACCTGTTCCTGTGTTCCACAGACTTTGTCAATAGCACCTGTTAGTACATCTTCAATCTACAATATAGACATATAGGCCTATATATAATTCATTTACCTGAATATCAATGTAATATTTATCTTATTTCTAAGGTTTGTGAAAACATAAAATTACAATGTCAAAGCGCAAAATCTATCTAACATATGGGTGCCGTGTTGCCAATTATATAATCATAATAAAAGTGCTCATCACCAGAATCGTTTTGAATCCATATTTTACCTCAAGATAATCTTGGTTGCAGTCGCCCTGTTGGAGTATAAAATTACTAAACTGAAGGAAGATTCGTTCATCGGGTTTTAACTGTACAGTTATATCACAGATCTCATCCTTTATATAAAGATCGTTAGATCGACGTGACTTGATAGTTGAAGTGTCTGATGCTTTTAAGTCGACATAGTCATGGCAATCTATAAATTAGGACAATGAAAATGCCTACATTGACAATTAACTTTGGAGATTTTTCTTACATTTTCTTTTAATGGTAATAAGAAAAAATAAAACCACTTACCTAGACTGGATTCCGTGTCCTTGTTTGGGATATAAGCGATATTTTGCCTAAAAAAATATGGGTAAAAACTCACCGCGTTGAATGAAGATTCCAAACACATCCGCAAAGCCTATACCTTCGCCTGTGGGAAAAGTAATTAATTGTAATATTCTGATGTCCAATGCGTGTCGAGCGAATTGAGCAAATGTGTATTGAGACGCGCAGACGCTTCAAATAAATTTAAATTAAATATTACAGCCTAAGTTTGTAAGTCTTATTTTATAAAACACCAATTATGTCAACAGTTTAAAGAAAAAATTTGGAACCTACTAGTTCAATATTTCATTATTATATTTAAATTATCCAATCATCAACTTTTTACACAAATATATCTTGCATTTAATATTATTTTACCTTAAACAATGAACAAAAATAATACTAGTTTAATCAAGGGCCCAGCATGAACAGCGCCCGTAAAGATGAATTTGGAGATTTAATTGAGTCTGCTCAGTAAATACAGAAATGTTACAATTAACAGTAGAAGTATCTCCGGCGGTATTACGCGAGCTATAAGCAAACTACAGTCGTCCAGTAGTTGTAGTTTCATAATAGGAACTACCGACACCTGACGAAACGTCCTCCAAATCTAACCATAATTTTCCAAAAGTGCAATTTGAATCGGACGCGTGAACATCATTAAAGATGAATTTGGACATTTAATTGAGGAATCTCCTCAGTAAAAACAGAAACTTTACAATTACCAGTAGATGTATCTCCGGCGGTGTTACGTGAGCTATAAGCAAAGTACGGTCGTCCACTAGTTGTAGTTTCATAATAGCAACTACCGACGCCTGACGAAACGTCCTCCAAATCTAACCATACTTTACCATATGAGCAATTTGAATCGGACGCATGACCATCCCTAATGTAGTAATGAAAACAATAAGTTCAACTTATATTCAGTACATACTAAGTAAAGTTCAAATATGTATTTATACTCATTTTATATACTCACTCAATTTCAAATGGTAAAGAAAATTCTCGACGGTTCTTGCCGGTAAAATCACATTCCCTGAGATCTGTGTAAGGGCTATATATCAGATTTTCGCATGTAAACCAATCATCATTATTCGTTGATTCCTCGGCATAAAATCTGAACTGTTTAACTCCAACACCATCTTTATACAAGTTGATTTTTATCTGTGTAGGGCAATAAAAAAATTTGTGCCTTGATTTTAAAGTATGTATGTAAGAACTTCAAATTTAAAACTCAATTAAAACCAATACGGTAAATGTTTACCCTCTTGATTCCTATATCGGCCCAATCCAACATCAAGTCACTTTTGTAAAGCCCCCTATACTGTGTAGATTTAATATCAGGGGGAAAATATCCATATGCTCTCGAGTCTATCCATCGGCTGTATGTGTCTTCATTATTTCCGGCAACATTACGGAAGATTAGCTCCCATTCTATAAAGAATAATAATTAGTAGAAACGACACGTATTTAAAATCACACACTTTCAAACTATTAAGCTTTTAAATTTAGTCAACTAAATGTATACTTAAATGCTGTCACCGATATCTTAAAACTTTTTAAAAGATCTAGTTTGGGATTGAATTATTGATATATGTAGATGCATGTATTATGCATTATAGAACCATTAAAATGAGTACCGGGTGGGGGTGTTCTTTGAAGTGATCTGTACGTAGCTCTGAATCCTCTGAATTCTTCGTCTGAATCAGAGGTAAAGGTCACAATCACGGCGTTGCTTCGAGATATCCAAGTAAACTCTTGCTGATGACCACAGTACTCCTCCAATAAAAAGTTACTATAGTAAAGATCTTTTACCTACAAAAATAAATACAATCTATTAGTTTACAGGATTGTCGTATACATGAGTTACACCTTTCATCTAAGTATGGGTAATGATTACGATATTTCCAGTAGGTCATACGAAGTTAAATTATAATGGAAACGTAAAATAAGTACATACAACAATCTTATCTGGACAAGAAAACGTTTCATAGGGGCGTTTCGACAGAGTACTGGTACTACGACGCACTCTACTCGTAAACGGGGAAGAGAACGAGTCTTCACTCTCTAACCAAAAGTCTCTGAATTGGATTAAAATGTATTGGTCCGCCGGAACTTGTATATAGTAGTGGACTTCAGCATCTGCAGGATAGGCGGCTGGAAAATGTGGACTTGTAAATGTACCGGAAACATCAATCATTTCAACGTTGAATTCTAATAAGATGAATTTCAGTACTATTAATATTACCAGTCAGTTATTCATGATTGTATAATTAGTATTACAACTGTACTCATTACACGGGCACGATAATTATATATTTAAGACATGTGACAATTGATATTTAACTATTATTTAACTAAATAAATTTAAAAAGTGCTGTTATACCAGAAGCAGGAGGTCTGTCGTTAACTTCATAGCCAATAATGAATCCTTGGTATTTCTGCGAATCATCGGTCAAGAATTGTATCCTCACTTCATTGCTGTCGGACATCCATGCAAACTGTGGCATTATACCACAATACGTTTCTGAACGTCTTGATAACAAATCTTCAACCTATGTAGTATTTGCATAAATGATCGAATCTTAAGTCCCTTTTATTTACACATATAAATCATTCGTATTATTGAAAAAATAAAATAAACATTTTATATTCTATAATGAATTACTCATTTCAAAAAAATATTTGACATTGTCCTAGTAAGGTTAAAATAAAGAAGGGCGGGGGGGGGGGGGGGGGGGTTGTTTGGGGAAATAGATCTATCCTCTCTTGTATAAAGATATCACGTATAATATATAACTTACAGATGCCATGCTGAATTTTAAACGGAAAAAATCCTAGGCAGAATTGTAACTGTAAAGAGCACGTTATTATCCCCGACGGACAGTGTTTTCGACAGTCTTCTCGATGGAGCTTCATTTGCGCAATTGAGGTCACATGCATATATATATATTTAGAAACAACATATTGTCAATTAAAGTAGGTATGATTGTCTTACTAAACTTCAAAAGCGATGTGTAGAGTTTCCCTTTTAATTTTATTTATTAATTTTTAATTTAATTTTAATTATTTTTAAAATACATTTATTATTATTATTATTATTATTATTATTATTATTATTTTATTATTATTTTATTATTATTTTATTATTATTTTATTATTATTATCATTATTATTATCATTATTATTATCATTATTATCATTATTACTACTACTATTACTACTATTATTATTACTATTATTTATTATGTTGAAATTAAGTAAGCTATGTATTAAATTAACTCATTATCGTTATTTGCTCAACTTTTAATTTGTATGTTTTATGGACGCACCAGTATTTTGTGTGTGCTACTGTTTAAAAAGTGAAAACCAAGTAAAAAAGTTTATCTGAAAACGGACAGGGGTCATGCTGCGCTAAGTCTAAGTCAATGAAACGTGTTTTGTAAATCATAAAACATGATTTAAACCCTGAATTCCCGATACGTAACTATAGAAATAACTGAACGAGATAACATGAAAACTAGGATCTTGTCTTAGTGGTCATGAATAATTGATTTATTCTATCTAATCGAGACGTTAATATACTAAGACGGCAAGCGAGCGCACCCTCTAGTGATTGCAATATAGTATAGTAATTGAAATGATATTAATAATATTTATTGTATGCCAAAATATGTATTGTAATAACAGTATAGAACAATAGCACAATAGTAATAGGCCTAATTGATGTTATTAATTAATTATTATTATTAATTCATTTATTATTATTATTATTAATTTTATAAGTATTAGTGATAAAAGTATAGTATTAGTAAAAAATTAATAAAAGTACAAAATTATAAAACTACATATTGGTAATAATAGTTTATGTTATATATACAAAATTAGTGTAGAGTTATATAGTATTGCACAGTTACTTTTCATTTTATCTCACCATTAGCTTATCAGCTGTGCAGGATGTACTGGGTTCTAAGTTAAACTGGTCAAAATACAAAACTATTCTATGATGGGGATCCGCATGCAGCACATATTCGCAGTGTAGATCGTTATTGTAGTAATCTGGGAAATTATCTGATGTAATGAATCCTTGCCGAAGGTTAACCTCGCTGGTAATATCAATAAAGGAATAGCAACCTGGAGAAAATCATTTAGATCTTAAGTAAATATAACAAATGTTGTTTTTATTATAATGGAGTGGAGTTGAAAAAACTCCACCCTCTAATCATATGATACTTGGAATATATATATATATATATATACTGTATATATATACACATACATACATACACACACATACATACACATCTATAGAATACATACACACACACATCTATCTATACACCCATACATACACACATACATACACAACTATAGAAATAACTGAACGAGATAACATGAAAACTAGGATCTTGTTTTAGTGGTCATGAATAATTGATTTCTTCAAAGACGTTAATATACTAAGACGGCAAGCGAGCGCACTCAACAAATGACGATATTAAACTTCAATATGTTTTAGGAGGAGATTCAGTTTTTATTTGTGATGAATTTACCTCTATTTTTGATAATTTCTGTAAAAAATGCGTCATGAATGCTTGGGAGAAACGCTCACAACTAAAAAATTCACAACATTAGTTTACTGTAAATGTATTGTTGCTTATCAAATTGTATAATGTTAATTTCCCCCCCCCCCCACAAGTGGACTCTACATCGTAGTCTGTATTCCTTAAGTTTAGTAGGTCTACTTTGATATCTTTTTGTTGTAAGACTTTTTCATCTTTAGATTTTATATTTTTAGGTTAGTTATTTTAAGCATTTACTTTACAGTTGACATGTAAAGTATTTCTGAGTATTAAATGTGATGTGATCTCATCTAATTTCATATGTTATTTTTCTACCTTTCTTTAATTTTGTAATATTAATTTTTATACAGTCGATTATTATATATTTTGTTTGTTAAATTTTACCCTATTTTGTTTGTACGAACGCACCAATTGATATCGAGTGCCACCGATTCAAAGGTGTATGTTCAAATAAATAAATAAACATCTATATACATGCAAATATATACACATACATACACATAAAAATACATATACTTATATATACACATATATATATACACATATATACTTATATATACTTATATATACAAAATCAACTAAGCATCCACTGGAAGGAATCCCAATATCTGCAGACGGATCCGTTTCGGCCTTCCAGGCCTCATCAGTGCAGCTAGGGTATAGACCCAAACGAAACGTTCGACCAGCTTAGGTAGGGCCCAAACTAGTCCTACGACCACTAATGATTACAGAGCCAAACCAAGGCAATATATATACAAAGCCCATGTGTGAATGCAAATAGTGGAATACAAGCTATGTGGCTCGGTTCCAGTAGATACAGAGAATATTTTGTCATTCTTAACGCGTCCTACGAAAATCTTACGAGACTTATATGTAGGCCCTATATAAAGATATATATATATATAAAGATATATATATATATATATATAAGCTATATACGCATACATATTATATTTAAAGTATTGCAGTTATTTTTCATTTCATCTTGCCGTTATCTAGCCTTATCAGCTGTGCAGGATGTACTAGGTTCCTGTTATACCAAACGTTGACAAGGACTATAGGAGTAGCCGAAATATTCGCCTAATAAATTTTAGTGTTGCTAAAGTCAAAATCTTACGTATTTGAGTTTCATTACCGTTACGCTATATTTATTATATTCTATGTTTTGAAACAAAAAATTATGACAAGGCATGTACACTATAGAACACTATACAAGTCTCCCTATGAGGCTTAAGGAGAAGTATTTTTTGATCGTAACATTGACAGGACCTTAAATTGAACGACAAACATCTTAGCCACCAAGCTATAATTCCACTCCACAACAACATGGCCGTTTCAAGGATTGGTGGGAGGTGCGGGGTGAGCAAAGGTGGACCAACAGTGGAGAGCAGAGCCGGTTGGATCGCGAATTCGATTTTCCGTTACTATTTCAAACCCAAATACTGGTCTAACGATATGCTGCTAATTAAAGTGTTAAGATTTAAGATTCCCTTTTCATTTTTATTAAAGACATTTTTTATTTATTCAGTACTCGTCAGTACAGAGTGTCTTAAAAGTGTGGACCTTTTCCAATGTATGGTGCGTACACACCATCGCAAAACAACCTCTTCCCCTTTTAATGGATACGGGCCTGAAGAAACACAAAGGACAATAAACTTGAATCTTGGAGTGTGATAAAAATAAATTGCCTCCAATAGGGGTCTGAAACTGTAAATTTTTATTTTGAAAAGGTATTTTTCAAAAACTTACTTGGGACAGCATCTAATGTACTGTACGTTGCTTCAAACCTATTAAAAACCAGGTTAGAGTCTGTGACAAAATCTAATTGCACTTCATTTGATTCAGAAACCCAGGAGAAAGTCTGCTTTGTACCACAGTAGCTAGTTACACGATGAGATGAAGTCATATCAGAGAGCTGCAAAAGAAAATTGTATTTTGCAATAAATTGTATTTTTAAGGCCGGGCAAAAACAATTTTAATAGGCCTATTACTTCTGTTGACATTGTCTGAATAGAGTTGTACCTCAACTAAATTTCCACATGTGCAAACGCTCTTTTCTGTTAATCCCATATTTGTTTCCAGCTGAAGTCCCTCCAGAATGAATTCTTGGAAAGCTATAAGAATTCTTTTAGATTTCTCAACTTGTATTTTAAGACGACAGAACTGCTGTATAGCATTCTTTTCTGGCCAATACGGAGACGTCAAAACACCAGTCGCTCCAGTATATTCTCTGTCGCACACTAAAAATAAAGATTTAATAGAAAGAACACTTGTTTAAAGACAGGCAATAACAACATCAATAACAACAACTACGGTATAGTAATTTATAAGGACCAAATGTTTGTGAAGATTTAACGCCCAAACGCGTGCACAAATCCGGAAAAAATATATTGTAGCACCATTGTTTTACGTGTTTTACCATTAAGGGCATATTTTGGGTTCCTATTTATGTTAATTAAATTACTGAATTAATTAATATTGGACGAGGACTTGTGTCATACTTCGAAAGCAACACATGCCAGAATTCAAACGACGTTAGTACAGTACAGTGGAAGGAGCAGAGTAATATTTATGCAAGCGTAAAGTACCATTTCAGTGGCCATGTTAACCGCTAAAATAAAAAGTAAATTTCTACATCCATCACATTTTAGCATTTACTGCACTAGTTTTTACTATAATTATTCTTTATCAGTATCTTTCCTGCTTTAACCAAAATTATTGGTTGGTTTTTCAGATTTTTTAGGTGTAATGCACACCAAGGATAACCCACTTACTTCAAATGGGGTCCTTCTGGTGGTGAATTTGGCAGTACACCGTGATATAATCATCTATTCTTTTTCTTTGAGTGTACTGCATTCTTTAACGTGCACATGAGCCATTTTGCATATGGACCAACGGCTTACACGTCTCATCCAAAACTTGCATTTCAACCCTCTAGCTGAAACATTAGGAGAGCAGCGATGGGTTTTGGACCGGGGTCCAACAGATCCCCATGGTTTAGCTTACACACGGCAATGGCTACCACCAGCTTAGCGGACTGAACTAGCTCACCTCTTCCTTATATAAAAGGTAAATTGTCTTTCATTTGCAAAGGTCTTTCAAAAAATTATGCCTTAGGATCTTGTATTTGGCCGACTGGGCTCTACAACCTTATTTACTCTAAACATCCATAGGATAATTTTCAAGCAAACTATTATATTTGAAATTATTATTTGAAGTTACACAAGTCTATCAGAAAATAAAAGAATGACAAGACAGTAAGTAGAATGTTCCTCCCACGTTATGTACAGTAGTGCCCTTTTCTTTCTGAGACCCCCCTCCTACAACTATATATGGATCCGCCCAAGTACTCGTTCTCATGAAAGGCGCCAAAAGCGACCTTCTCTCGAGTAGTAGTAGTAGTAATAGTAAAATAAATAAATAAATAAATAAATAATAATAATAATAATAATACGTTTTATTTATGAATATTGCCCTTCAGTTTAGTTTGTTCACAGTGCCATATATTACAAGATTTATTTGTCTCATAATACAATAATATTATTACATTAATTGCTATATAACACAAGTAGCAGGATCGTCTAGCTATGTATGTTATGTAGTAATTTGCACTTACTTGAGCACGGTTGTGAATTGCATGGGCGCGTTTTCGGAGCAAGTAATTCAGGAATTGCAGGTACTTCACAGTAGGTTACGGCAACTTTTTGTCGATCTACACCGGTTGAATAACACACCTTATTCAGAAACTCGATACCTTTAATAAAAATTTAATATTATACTCTGTACAAGCTAATATTTTGTATATAGAAAATCATGATTTCGCTATACATTGATTTAGTCAAACATACTAAAAATAGGCTCATGATAGGAGCAAGACAGGAGCATGAGTATGCTGCAGAAACTAGGCCAAAAATTACTTTAAACATAGTCCATTATCGGATAAGCTGCTATCAGCCATTTGGTCATCTGTCAGAACATAGGTTCAATTACCAACTCCCTGATCAGATGGACGAGTAGTTGGAACACGAATTCGTGAAGAACCTTAACCTATTTTACAGAAGAATTTTAACACATTCAATTACAGAGGAATTAGACCGCCATAGCATAGAGTATAGCCTACCTACGCAAGCGCAGTATACTAATAAAGATGAATGGTATAAATAATCCTCGTTCCACCCTTACCTCCATTACACGGTGCACTACAGTCTCCATATTCGGCTACCCACTCATGTGATTGCCCGTAGATATTAGGTAATAGGGCCTATCGAATTCAAATTTACATGAAAAATTTACACAAATACAAAGAGTGGTATATCATATATTTTGCATTGAAAATTAATTTCTCTCAGCCGGGCACTCACTGTGCCGACGGTCGTCTGCCTACGTGATTCTGTGCAGATCGCAACGCGATGACGCACGCGCAACGGATCATTTTACTGTTCATAGTGTCACCTGAGTCACTATGACCACTGCTTGGGATTTATCCCAAGATCTTGGGATTTTTAATGACACCTTTGGATCTTGGGATTTTTTGTTAAATTTTATTTAAATCTTGGGATTTTTGGAATTTTAAATTTTTTTTTAATCAATTCGTGAACAAATAGGCTGCTAATGACCTTTTTTAACACCATAGTTGACAGTTGTGAATGAGGATTGTTATTTGTTCAAAAAGACAAGTTCTCTAATAATCGTTTTGGAATCATTTTCCAAAAATAATAAGGTGTATGTTTTAAGTTAAATCTCTTGATATGTGTCCCATTCGACGGATATGCCGTTTGCTTCAGTGTAGGGTAGTAAAGTTGAGCAAGAAGCATCATTATTGGTATTATTAATTATTATTATTATGCATTTTTTTTCATTTTTTATTTTATTTCTTATATTTTCTTTTTTTTTCTTTTTCCATGTTTATTATCTAATAACATTTATAATTGTGTATAATCGTATGGT
>NW_022705529.1:215527-222138 GCF_011630105.1 Anneissia japonica
GTTTGATACTTTGCAAATGCTTTAATTATGTTTTAATTTGACAAAAGTGCAATAAAATTCATCAAATATACTTTACTCTTATGCCTACCACCTTACACCTCCCGAAAAAAAGAAGTTCTAAAAATCAACTCCTTTTTTCTAATAAAGTATTATTTTTGCTACTGCAATATTTTCTGTGTAATACAAATAAAGACAATTGCTATGTCATTTTTTATGTATATGATTTTAATTCAGATAAGACATTCCCTACCACCACCGACCACCCCCTTCCCAACTTTAAACAATTATACACAGTTGAATTAAAACGAACTAGTTGGTCTCGAAATCCAGACACTGTTTCGTTATACAGTACAGTATACATGGGAATTCGTTGGAAAAGCTATAAAATTGAGTTTTTAAAATAAGTTTCATGTATATATACTAATATTTTGCGAATCTTGGAATTTTTAAGCAATTTTAGGATTTTTTAGACTGAATCTTGGGAATTTTTATTTTTCCCAGTGGTCACACTGCACTGAGTCAGCATGCGGATTCGCGTAGTCTAACGCTCGCTGCGTCGTACGACGCAGTGAGTACCCGGCTTTACGTATAGGCCTACGACAGCTTAATATATACCGACGTTTAGGCTTACAAAATCTGGAGGCTTCGGTGCAGCGCCTATTCAAGGTATGCGCTCTAATGTGCATGTTATAAAGGTATTTAGACAGATATTTTGCAAGTGTTATGGTAACATGTGCACATATATGACGTAGGACTATAGTCTTTCTTTTTAGCGCCACTATGCATCGACAGCGGCTTAATATAGCAAACAAACAAAAAAAAAAAAACACGTTCAGTGTGGTGCTAATTTTAGAGCGGTGCTTATTTTAGAGTTTTTAAATTATCTGCCTAACTAGCTACTTAATATAATGACTTCAAAAACATGATACAAGATTATGTTATCAAAATACTAACCAATGTAATGAGCAGCAAGAATCGGATATCACAACCTCCCATAATCACTTAGGCAGTGGCTGATGGCGAATGAACAAATAACTGCATTCAACAGGTTTCTTTGATTAACAGAAAATAAACCATTTATGCAAGTCGGTATTATTTTTCCAACAGTCAGCCTATATTGTAAGCGATGATTGCATCCCAAATAATAGCAAAATAGTATAAAAGTTTTAATTTTAAAATAAAGTTTGTAAAGAACTATATTTAATGAAATACATTACTAAATAAATAATTGATATGTAACTATTTTAGAACACATCCGCAGTTAAAAATAGTTTCTCCCTTGAAAATATGCAAATGTATTAACTTATGCAAATACGGAACACCTCTTGAAATTATTTCCTCCGCCAAAGTGGTTATGTTTTCGCCCCTGTTTATTACCTCCGCCAACGAAGTTCGCCCCTGTTTATTACCTCCACCTTCGAAGTTGGAGGAGGTACTGACGCTCCTGTTTATTTATTTTTCTGTCTGTGTTGTTTTGTGTGGGTGTGTCTGTGAACAGCCTACAGTCCACCATTTTTATCGGAAAATTCTCAAAATTGGACCGGGCCTTCTCAAACTTGGACCGGGCCTTTGACACAATGTTCCTTGACCAAAGATCTTGAGGTGATTAAATTTTGAAGGGCCATTTTTAACTGCCTGACGTAGGCCTATAGACATATGTTTGTGTGCTTACGGGGTTTGCCAAAGAAATGTAACAAAGTAGCATTCATTTTTTAGTGATTCACGTGAAAACCGGGTTGGGTGTAGTGGTTAGAATAGTGTTTTCTAAATTACTGATCTCGGGTTCGAACACATCATGTCTATTTTTTTTTTTTTCTTTTCATTATCTTTTATTTCATTGTCCGTAATACTAAGCATAACATCTTGGGATTCAATTTTAGAGTCTACTAATATTTAGAAAATACATATAATTTTTTTTCTCCCCCAACGAATTATGGTTTTTCTCCCCCGACGAAGGGGGGCGGGGGGGGGGTGTCACATACATGACCAAGTTAGCTACAACCTGACAGACCGGGACCCCGGATCCGACAGACCAGTGCTGACGATAGGAGGCGTCACACTCGTGACGTTTCACAAACAACGAAACGTCCAGCTCATTAGCCTGACGAAGTCTTGTTGACAACAAGACGAAAGCTACCGTAAATATATAAAAAAAATTGTTTAACTATTTAAAAATAATTGGATTATACCAGCTGGCTAGGGGTTGGGGTCCAAGCGACAGGGAAACCACCCCAACCCCAACCCCACCCTCCGCCGCTCCGACGATCTGAGCATTTTTAAGCTGTTTTAAAACGATTTCAGGGAGTGTTTGTTGATAATACAGGTACATAAGCAAAAATATTATAAATAAAGCCAAAGTTTCAATGTAAGCCTGTGTTTAATTTGAACATCTGAACTATGTAGACCTACACAAACATTTCAGTACTGATCAATTTTTAATAACTCGTTAGTGAAATAAGTACGGCCTTCAAGGAAATACTGTACTCTCTCATGGATCAAGTTACTGCATCACCGTTTTTATATTTTTAATACAACCAATTTTTATATACATTTAAATACATTTTCCCCTAAATGTGTGATAAATCGTTATTACGCATAGGCTTGTGTTAAATGCGTGACAAATTTAGGATCACATGTGTTTCTGCAAAATGCGTGTTTCATTTATTTTAACCTCTAATATTGACATTTTTCACAATAGTTTGTCTATATTTCGTTCTATTATTATTAATCATTTGAATAGGTGAGATTTTTGTACTCTTTCGTCTATATATTTGATATACTGTATTTAAATTTTATATATTTTACCAGCCTGTTAGTGGCGATGATTCGCTGTTGGTTTGATGAAATGAAATAAATAAATAAATAAATAAAATCACATTGAGATGCGGGACCGTCCCGCACGATGCGAGACGGTTGGTAACTATAAATTCAATAAATATCGAATGTGCTTTTTTTTTGTTATAAGTAGAAATTATTAGGCCTATTATTAAGGTCAGTCAGCCAATAGCTGACTTTTCAAAGATGCCCTCTGAAACCATCTAAAAATTTAAAAAATCGCTCCTAAACTAAACTATCAGTGGTACACATGCTAGTTGACAGGGTCAGTCAGTTTGCATGCTTCAAGGACTCCGACTGTACTCTTGAACCAGGGCCCCTCACAACCTAGATACGTCCCTATTGGTTTACTTATTTATTGTTAATATTACTGAGCATAAAAGGGCCTATACCTTCTGCATGTTTATCTTAACAGGGGAGTAGGCTGGGGGTGAGAGATTCGGCCGCATCCCCACCCCCCCCCCCTTCAAAAAAGAAAAAAAACAAAACAAAACAAAAACAATAAACTAAATGGCAAACAATTTCCGCTGGTGTAGGCCTAGGCCAAGGTCTGGTACTACAATGGAAAATTGATGCAGGGTCAACAAAATACACATAAAACATATGATACGCCTAGTCATAAAAAAACAACTCATTTTTATCCCAAAAATGTGAATAAACAATACAATAATTCGAAATAAAAACAGTGTATTCTGTTGAATGTGCCCTGTACTCGTACGACCGTGTTTCTTTCCACTTGGCGAATTCGTTCAAAACGCGATTTTTTTTTTATTGCACGCATTGGCAGTTCAATAATTAACTACGAAGTTTTTTACTACGCATGCTTATGCTATGATATGAGCCAAAATTTATGATTCGCACTATTGGGCTGACTGCATAAAACTTTATGTCAGTTGATTGCGACATTAAAACGGCCTCTGGTATCTACGCAGGAGAAAAATGCAGGGGTCCCATGTTGGGAGAACCCATTTCCGGGAGATTCGTTTAATAACATTAGGGGCGCTATATTCTATGAGGAAAAAGTGTACCAAACGAATGGCCACGCCCACCTCAGGCCCACCATGATTGGGGCTGAGGTGATCATCAGATTTTTTAGGGAAAAAAAGCCCGGAAATGGCACTGTCAGACTGCAAAAAATAATCGGTAACCAAAGTTTAGGCCTAAATAAAACAAAAAGTTTTGTTTTTTACTGTAATTGTGGGAAAAAGTGAATTTCCGGGAGATTTTTGACCATATACCGATTTCCGGGAGAATCACGAGAGATTTGAGACCCCTGAAAATAATAAACACTAGAAAAATTATCACGCTCTTATTATTCTTTTGAAACTTTGACGAAAAACTTGGTTAATGAGAAAAAAAAGCGCTTAATGAGATATTTTGAATATTTAAAATCTTGGGGGAAATATATACAGTAGATAGGCCTAGTTGGAATTATCAAATTTCATTGACGTTTGCCTCAAACTTTATCCGAGCAAAAAATTTAATCGTAACAGCATTCTTTCGTACAGTACACAGGCCTAAGTATACTGGGGAACGTAAAGTCGAAGCAACGGCCATATGTGAATTAATGGGTGTTAAATGTTATCATGATCTTAAAAATATATCAAATGGTGCCGACATTATTATTTTTTAACAACTTTTATAAATTCTGTGTAATCTATTCAATAATACTAATAACACATCCAACAGTAATAATTAGAAAAAGTACAATTTTTTTTCTTTTGATTGAACGTTTTAAACTTAATTAAGTAATGTGTTTTATATAATATAATAAAAAATGAGACAATGTGTAACAAGAAATTAAGTTGCAGGCGAACGAAGTGTTATCTTTAATTACAATATAATTATACGCTTATTTTGTCAAATCACGATACAGAATTAAGCCTCTCAATTGTGCCAAAAAAGACATCAGAATACATCACAAAACGCTACAAACACCTGAGCAGCGGGGGGGGGGGGCGGAAGTACACCCCGAACCCTCACCGGGGTCCCTTCGTGGCCCCATCCCCAGCTCCATGCTCGGAAATCCGGCCCCTTGTTACGCCACTGATCTTTTCTAGTTCTGCATTTACAATTTTCGCATCCCCCTCCCCCAGGTGGGACACCCTACTCCCTGTTTAAAACATGCCCTACACATTTACAAAATACCAAAATATTTATTGCTTTGAACATCAAAATCTCACGGAATTTAGGCCTACTTGGAACCTAACTAAACAAAGCTACGAAGACATGAAGAAAAAAAAATATCACGTACGTGCATCACGTAGGTATGTGATAATTATCACGTACGTACGTATTAGTAATACGTACGTACGTGATAGTAATACGTACGTACGTGATAGTAATACGTACGTACGTGATAGTAATACGTACGTACGTGATAGTCATGCGTACGTACGTGATAGTAATACGTACGGGACGTGATAGTAATACGTACGTACGTATTAATAATACGTACGTACGTGATAGTATTACGTACGTACGTGATATTTATACGACGTACGTGATAGTAATATAATGCGTACGGTACGTAGGCCTACGTGATTGTAACACGTAAGTACGTGGTATTATAGCGTACGTACGTGATAATAATACGTTCGTACTTGATAGTAAGTAGCCGTGTGGCGCAGTAGGTGAGAACGGGTCCCAATGCAAGATTGATTGCTGGGCCCATGATGTGAAACGTCAAACTCGAGTGGCGTACGCCTGAGTTATGGCTAGTATAGAGAGGGGTTAAGAAAGCTGTCAAATTTCCCAATGTGCGGTAGGAAAATCCTCGAAAGCTTTAGTTAGGCATACCGATTCACGTTTTGATAAAAGTTATTGTAAGAAATTCTTCACATCTCTAATCTCCCCCTTCCCCACCCGCCCCATACCACTAAGGGTCTGTAGTTAATCAAATGATAATAGGCAAGGGCGTCGATCCGTGGTTGAAAGCGGCGGGGGGGGGGGGTGGGGGTGGCGAATTGCAAAATAAGAAAGCCTTAGGGCTGCAGGAAAAGCCTCCGGGATCTCTGGCAACTCTAGACAGTTATAAGGCCTATGTAATTGATTTTAAGGAATGCAAATAACATTTATTCCCACACCACATTTCCAAAATAGGCTTACAGTGGCGGATCCAGGATTAGAGGGGGAAACAGGATGGTACCTTTACAGATAGAGTGACCATCAACCATTGTTGGGCTGAGGTACGAACATTTACGATTATGTCAGCTCTAGTTGGCCGGAAATGGCACTCTCATATTTAAATTTGAATAATAATAATAATAATAATAATAATAATAATAATAATAATAATAATAATTATTATTATTATTATTATTATTATTATTATTATTATTACTATCATTATCATTATCATAATCAATATGTTATAAAAACTGTATTATTTTAATAATTGATAATAATATTAATTCTGGAGACTTCTATAGAGCCCTGTTGCCACCCATTTGGAAATGAACGAAGAAAAAAGTATCAGAAAACCAAAAAAAGTTAGGCAGTGGATGACTATTAACCCCCGGCTGTCCATTTATGAAAAATTATTATTATCACATGATGAGATAATCAGTAGGCCTACTCGTCAATGACGGTCAATTAATTCCAACAGAAAAACAGCTACTCTAGTAGGCCTATCAGTAACAGTATTTAGATTTTATTACTGTTTTGTGATCATTAAATATCTTTCATTATTGTGTTTAGTAATCTTTTTTGAACATACACACACACACACATATCCACCCCCCGCACACACACACACACACATATATATATATATA
>NW_022705529.1:222167-225443 GCF_011630105.1 Anneissia japonica
CATATATATATATATATATACATATATAAATATACATTTATATATATACATTACAGAGACTGCGTACAGTAGACAGAAAAAAAATGAAATTTAAATATGTGTTTATTTGTGGAGTAAAGAAATTGAATTGAATTGAACTGGTTTTCGTTGATACTCTTGAGACAGCCATGCAGTTATTCTCTCCCTTTGTGTCGAGTTAGGACTCAGTTGATCAGCGTTGTAACTTGATGGTATAGATTATTGGACTTTCCACTGGTACTAAATTAATTTTATGCAAGACACTAAAATATTATGAAAAGTCAGTTATGCTTTGTTTTGTTTTGTTTATTTTGCAAAGCAGAGAATTTTCTATTTGTCTAAACAATTACATAAAGCTATTTATATAAAGATACTACTTAATAATGTATTGATAATTAATAATTTTACTTTTGAAAATTAAACAGTTTAATTGGTTTTTAATAAAAATGAATACTGGTATAAAATATTTCTGAAGTATCTAGGCCTATGCGGTATATTTCCGATACTTATTACTAGCATATGTGGGTTGTCACCGAGTGCAAAATTTAGGGCAATAAGCTCCGAGGGAAAAAGATTAGTATATGTTGTACAACTTTTTTTTTCTAATACACAAACAAATACAATATTAATATTAATATTTAAAACCTGCATGGGGAAGAGTGGTTTACACCCTTCCCCCGATTTTTAAATATTCGTCAAACATCCTTTTATGTCTTAGACAAATCAGTTTTACATCATATCAATTTTAACTAAATTTTTCATTGTCCTTTAGTTCTGAAAATGTATTCATACAAAACTGCACACATTCTCTTCTAAGGATGTTCCACCATGCTTCAATGCGTTGGTTCGCAATGCTCTGTCCATATACAAAACTCTTATGGTCTGCTAAATCATCAATGTGATTCCGTCTCAAAAATGTTTGCAGGTCTCTCACTATCCCATTTTCGGTTCCACTGTCGGCACGCATACCACGCGAGCATCCTTATTCAGTTAAGACAGCTTTTATAAAGTATCTTGCAATTTGTGGATCACTACTTGTATGGTGGGCTTGCAACCATATCATTTTCTTGAAAATCCGTCTATGCACCCATTAATGCAAACACCATATGGCTTAAGTTTGTCGTATGAATCTAGGTGCCAGGTAAAGTTTGGCCCAACACCACGATAACCTCCTTTGGAGTCTCCGTCGACGTGACGTCGCTGTCTTACTTCATCGCGATCCAAAATTTGCAGTAAGAGGCGTATAGTATTTTTTGATACTCCTAGAATAATAATACGTACGTACGTGATAATAATACGTAAGTAGGTGATATTAATACGTACGTGATAATATTACGTACGACGTGATTAGTACGTACGTACGTGATAATAATACGTACGTACGTGATAATAATACGGACCCCCAAGGGTAGTGTAGTTGTCTTCTCGATCGGCCCTACTTTCCACCCCACCCCTTTTCGATCTCTGGATCCACCCCTGTAAAGTGCTATTTATGTACATGAGGTGTCGTATCCTTAAAGTACCTAACCATGATAAAAATTCAGTTTCCTTGCTTTGGTCGTAATTTATGCTGGTTTTGAGATTGCCTGCCCAATAAGCGACCCTACCCATTTATAAGATCTGACGGAGAGTATAAATCTGCATTGGCAGGATTTTCAAGTGAGAGAATGGGGCTGATGTTTTAAGGGAGCAGTTTGAGTATTTAGGTCACTCAAGTATATTAATATATAATTCCTAATTAATTACCCACATTATAGAGCTTTGGAATGTTAATAAAAACATAAACATAAAAATTATTAAAAATTAGAAGAATGCTAAGCACAATAATGAAAGACATTAATGAGCACAAAAACAGTAATAAAATCTAAATACTGTTACTGTCACTATTACTATTAGAGTAGCTGTTTTTTGTTGGATGGAATCAATTGACCGTATTGACAAATAAGCCTACTGATGATAGCTCATCATGTGATAATAATAGCCCAATAATTATTCATAAATGGAAAACCGGGGATTAATGGTCATCCCCTGCCTAACCTTTCTGGTTTTTTGATACTTTTTTGCCCGTTCATTTTCAAGTAGACGGAAAAAGCGGTATGAGCACTGAACGGCAATCTATAGAAGTCTCCGGAATTTGTATTTGTATCGAAACCTTTTAATCGAAGCTCGACCACGCTCACTTCGCTTTCGTCGGGGAAATCTGACCCCCGTCAGGGCACCGGCCCTCAGTCGGGGACCTCGCCCCCCCCCCGGGCAAATCATGCGCCACCCCCTGCTCAGGCCTACGATCCTCTCGGTTGACGTTTCACATCAAGGGCCCAGCAATCAATCTTGCATTGGGACCCATTCTCACACGGCTACGCCACACGGCTACTTACTATCAACTATTACACGTACGTGCGCAATAATACCACGTTTGTACGTATTACTATCAGTAGTGTATCTAGAAGTCTTAAAATGGGGGTACTGATATGGGTGGGTGCCCTTGAAGGTGAAGTGAGGGGATCGATGTTCAGTTGTGAGGCGCTAACTCGTAAAATAAGGTGATTTTTAACTACTTGCAAGCGATTTTTTTAGGGGCTACTGGAAGTGGGGGGTTAATTCTTGGAGGGCGTGCGCCCCCTCACTCGCATCCCCTAGATACACCACTGATTACTTTTACGTACGTACGTTTTACTATCACGTACAAAGGCCTACGTATAGTAACGTACGTACGTATTAGTAATACGTAGGTCTACGTACCGTACTCGCGCGAATAAGCGCGCCGTTTGAATAAGCGCTCCTCTCGAATAAGCGCCCTAACGTGAAAATTTCTTTAAGCGCCCCCTTCTAATTTGAATACAATTTAATCAATCCTGGACTGTGGATGTTGGCTCGGCCGATGGCCAACAATTAGCTAACCACCACCACTAATTTCATCTGTTATTCTACTGTTATGTAATAATACTGTACTCACAACATTCTTGTCATGACAATTAAGCCATGCTCTCTGGACGATTATCTTTTCCGCCGCACGCACGTACCACCATTCGTAATTTGCGGTTTCCTGATGTCCTTCGTTTTTCATTCAAAATGTGCCTCTTGAACTTAATAAGTTCTCATGAGAACCCCTCGATTTTCATCTGTTTCCATTAGCGCCCCCTCAATTTCCACTCTGTTTTGATAAGCGCCCCGTTCGAATTAAGTTAAGCGCCCCGTTTGAATAAGCGCCCCTCAAAAATTGCAAAAATTATTTTAAGCGCTTATTCGCGCGTGTAC